>NC_073354.2:4134285-4439642 GCF_027580225.2 Misgurnus anguillicaudatus | reverse complement strand
CAAAAAATAGAAAACAACGATGAGAAAACAAAACACAAAATGACACGACAAAGAAAGTCATGCCACAGACACGATCAGCCACCGATAGAAATTCGTGCTGGGAAGGACGAAAAAGACATTCGTCTCCAGAGACACGAAAAACAGCGGAAATTCGTGTCTTCAAACACGAATAAATTAATCAAAATTTTCGTTACTATAACACGACTTGCCGTGAGACTGGGTTGGATGCACACGTATTTTGAAAAAAGGAACCACACACACATGACGGGCCGCCACTGGTTTTAGTGTTTAGTCACACTGGGACAGCTCACTGACAGATCAGAAGTAAGTCATATTGGTATGAAACAAAGGTGGACTGGGACTAAAAAGTAGCCCTGGACTTTCTCATCCATGAGAGTGCATTTCCCCAGACAACGACGTAACTCGCTGCCTAAAGGATTACTCCATTTTCATCTTAAAAATCCTGATAATTTACTCATCCCCATGTCATCCAAGATGTTTGTGTCTTACTTTGTTCAGAGAAGAACTTTTTTGAGGTAAACATTCCAGGAATTTTCTCCATATAGTGGACTTTAGTGGACCTCAACGGTTTACAGTGTCAACAGAGCTTCAAAGGGCTCTAAACCGAGGCATAAGGGTCTTATATAGCGAAACAATCGTACTTTTTGCCAAAAACTTCTCATCTTCTACTAGCTGTGTGATGCGCCAGCTTGATCTTACGTATTATGTAATCACGTCAAAAAGTCACGCATCACATGTTACATATTACCACGAATTCCCACGTTTTATCGTGATGGTATGAATTCCTGTTTTCGTGTGATTATCGCATATCACATAATGGTTTAAAAATAGGACAAAACAGTAACCAATAATCACAGGAAAACAGGAATTCGTTATACGAAAAAACGCTGAAATTTGTGATAGTATCACGAAAAAAGAATCAAAAAATTATGTGACTATATAACGAAACCTTGTGAGACTGGGTAGTTAACAGCCACTCCACTGTGGGGTTTTTTAGCCTTAACTCTTTCACCGCCATTGACGAGATATCTCGTCAATTAAGAGAAAACGTCTCCCCGCCAATGAGGAGATTTTCCGTCTTTCCGCAATACTGCTATTATCCACCAGGTGGCGCCCTTCCGCAACTTTTTAATACCAGGAAGTATTGCCCTATGGCAAGCGCCTGCATGTCCGTGTCTGTTTTAAAGATCTGAATGGGATCTCTATGAAAAGTCCGTCACAAAAATGGAATTATCTCTGCTTTTTGCTCAAAATGTGGTGTTTTTGCAGAAACCTACCCATATTCAAAAGAAACACTGAAGGTAGGATGAAACGGGTTTGTTTGTTTAAAAGCAGAGGGTCTGTTCTTTCATTTGGTATATTGTATGTTTATATATTTAAAGAAGAACATTTTCTGGAAGGCATTAAACTTTGGTGAAAATCATGAAAAACGCTGGGGCTGGCTGGCAACTTTTTTTAAAAATGCTGGCGGTGAAAGAGTTAATTTGGCCACAACTTTCTCTGTGTTTCAGCAAATGGAATGATTTTTGGTGACAAATCTTATATTGACACATATTATGAGAAAATGCTTTAAAATTTTTCAAAAACTCAACGAGATACCATGGGCAAATTCACTACCCTTTCAGGTTGTTCTGGTTGTTGTGCTGTTAACATTTATCAGATTTTTTTTCATAAATCTGTTAATCACCTTCAGTACTGATCAAAACTACCACATTTTTACAAACATTCCATGATTTTAACTCTTTAATTGCTAAGTTCTTAAGTGATTTCAATGATTTGGGGGGAAAAATACACAAAATGACAGATTTTCAATATACAAAGAGGACTGAACTGGAGGTCTTGTGTCTTGTGCATGTCAAAAATTAGTAAAAACATTGGCTTTGATGCATTATTTGTTTTTGTGCAGCATCAGATTTTATTTTTTTATCCCTACTGTAATTAGTTGTTTGTGGCTTTTTTTGCCCCATTGACTTCCATTATATAGCAAAGCCATGACATCATATAATCATTGGTGGTTTTTCCTTTGCTAAGAGGTAAAATTTGTTATTTTTACTGTTGATCACCATGTGGCACCATTAACCCTTTAGCAGGCCTGTGCAAAAAACAGAGCTTAATTTCTGGCTTGTACATTAAGTTATATGGAGTATAACAGCATTTTATTGTGTGTGCATGCGCGCGTGTGCGTGTGCTTGCATTAAAAAAATCTGCAAAATCTGTAAAAAAATCTTCTCTGCATCAGATTTATAAACATAATTTATTATGAACCAAAACAGCTTCAAATAAACTGAACAATGAAGCAAGAGTAGAGGATTAAGGGAGAACTAAACAATTAAACTAACTTTTAGTGTGGATGTGTGCACGTGTGTGTGTTCAGTCTTAGATAGATAGATCTCCAGATGGCCAGTCCGCCCCTATGGAATGACACGAGGATGAGTACGGTATACAATGAGGGTGAATTTTTTTTTGGGGGGGGGCTGAACTATCGCTATGAAGTGGATAAGAACTGACTATCAGCCCTCTGCTCGCCATTTATTGGTGTCACTTGTATCTTAGAGACCCAGCAGACTACGTGGCCATTTAGAACAGGCCTTTGGTCACTCTTGTCCTGAGGTTGGTTAGATGCCACAGTTTGCTCCTGTACTTGTATCTGAATGGGATTAACATCATTCCCTCTGCAGACTCCAATACGTTTACGGGCCAGCCTTGGCCATACAGCAATCAGGAGGCCTCGGAGCTCCTGTCTAAAAGTTTTGTTAAAGTAAAAGTAAATGAAAGGGTTATATATGTGGGAGCTTTTGGCAAAGAGCGCAGGAAAGACAAAGCCCTCTGGTGCCATGTACCGTGCGTCCTTGTGAAAGATGAACAGAAAGGAGACAACAGTATAGGGAGCCCAGGCAATCACAAAACCCATGCTGATGCAGACAAACATCTGTTGAATACAAAGAGGGCGGTGTTATATATTGTTATATCGTTATCTTGTTAAACTGTGTCATTTTCTCACTGTCTCACCACAGACAGGTGTTTCTCTGTCTGCCGGAGGTTGTTCTGGATGCCTCTGGCGGAGAGGTTGCGCGAGAACTGAAAGACCTTCAGCAGGATTCTGCACTGTGAAGTCACAATGAGCAGAACAGGGATGAGCACGAAGCAGACGAAGGTACAGATCACGTACGCTGCATCTGTCGTTGACGTGTGGTACCGACGCCAGGCCACCGTGCAAGAGATGCCATACGGTTCAGGCACGTACTCGCCCCAGCCAAACAGAGGAAAAGACGACCAAACGGCTGCAGTTAACCATGTGGCCACACACACCAGATGGATAGTGGATCTCTCTATCCACACAGCTGAGGACATAGAGTTTACATTTATCATCATCAATCAACTGATTTACATTACAAGGTCCTAATGTGTACTATTTGGTACCAATATGTACATTTGAGATGCTAATATGAACTCTTTTAGATGCAAAGGTGTACAATATGAGACAGTGCACCCCAGTGACAGCTAATTTTCATTTTCCTCACTCGTGATCTTACCATGGCAAGCTTTGATGTAGCGGATGACACTGATGCCAGCTATGGTGAACATGCCACACAAGCCAAAGATAAAGCATCCTAAACCATAGTACACACAGGAGGCGTGACGTCCCAGCCATGCGTGATTGAAGGATGAAATGATTGACAGCGGGTAGAAGCAGATACAACAGAGAAAGTCAACGGCTGCTAAATTAACACAAAGCAACTCTGAGCCTCTGATCTTCTTCCTGCGGCGATAAGAAATCACCAACACGACTCCATTTCCCAGGACTGATACTATCACTGTAAAAAAAGACAGACAAATATAACATGATTAATAGCAAATCATGCTTATAAATAGAATAGAGAAATAGCAATATAAAATTGAGCTACAAAATTGTTGCTGACTGATGATGCAGAGCGAGTATTTGTGTTGGTATTGATTCTTTGTGAACTGTTATTAACATAATCAGTATTAATTACTAATATTGATGAGTTGTTTCAATCCATGGTTGGGTCAAATATGGATAAACCTAACAGGGGTGTAACCAGAACATTTTTCAGGGGTGGCCAGGTAAGACCCAGTCATTTGATTGGGGTGGCTGAAATATCACTACATATATATCATTTCTATACATTCTACAGAATTTGTGAATCACAAACATTTACAAAGAATTTAAGTTAAACAATTTATTTCCAATACTAATACTAACAAAAGAAGGAAAATGTATGCTAATAATTTCTGAATAAATTGCTGGTAGGCAGCCTACACCTTCTTTAACTTTTATAAAAGGTAACTAAATAACACACATTTTACTGACCTAATCACCCAATTAGCGCTG
This sequence comes from Misgurnus anguillicaudatus, assembly GCF_027580225.2. Classification (NCBI taxonomy): domain Eukaryota; kingdom Metazoa; phylum Chordata; class Actinopteri; order Cypriniformes; family Cobitidae; genus Misgurnus; species Misgurnus anguillicaudatus. The sequence goes on along the minus strand of NC_073354.2, from coordinate 4,435,267 downwards.
AACTTTCGCTGCCAAAGTAGTGAGTTTAAATTTTGATATTATTAAGCACCCCCCTAGCTACGCCCCTGAAACTCAATCATTTATTTAACCCTATTAAGACCCTTGGAGTCAATCCTACCCCAAGCCACTTTTCTTTAGTTGTAAAACATGGTTCCCTTCATCTCAGTGGAATAAGATTTTGTGACCTTTACAGATTATCTGTCAAGATTCATAAAAAAACCTAGACTTGATTCGGTCGTTCTAAAGAGGTGTAAAAAAATTACCAAAAGAGGCCCTTTGGGGGTAAAAATGACCCCAATTGAAATGAATGGAAAATGCACAAAATCACATTCTGGTTATTCATCCAAAAAACTCAAGGCATCCAGAATAAAATTTTGAATCTGAAAATTTTAACACAGAAAGGTAGGCCTGGTACTAGAGCACAAATTCAATATAGGAAAGACATGCTCAATCACACACACACACACACACACAAACTTACATTCAGTCAAATTTCTGTGGCATTTTGTAAAAACAGACATTTCAAAATGCATCAAAAACTACAAAAATTCTACTATTTATGTCATTTGTAATGTTTATATAAACATAAATTCACAAAATGTATCACTAAAGTAGTGATGTTGAGCAGTTGGCCACATCCAGTAAAATGAATGTGTCTCTGTGGGCATCTGCTGGTCGAAGTGATTTATTTCCTAAACTGTAATTCTTTTATTTAATTTTTTTCTAAACACCAAATGGTCGAATTCAACACATAACATCTAGATCAATATCTAAAAACTATTTAAATCAAATTTAGATCATAATTTATGTGAATTTTTCATAAAAAATTGATATTTTACAGGCAAGCTAATGGTATAGTTGGAATTGAGTGGTAAACAGGTACAAAAGTACTTCATATCTCCCAAAACACAGCATTAATGTATAGATGGGAAGTAAACAAAAAATATATATTATTTGTATCATTAAAAATGTATATATTTTTGGAAAATCGCTCTTTTAATTTCTGGGGTCATTTTTACCCCCAAGGAACCCTAACGTATACAGGAAAATAGGGGCTTATGAGGGTTAAAACCTGGATTTTCTACATTTAATAGATACAACAGAATTGGCATCTCTAAAAATGGTCTCTGAAACTTAAAGGAACAGTATGTAGGATTGTGGCCAAAACTGGTATTGCCATTACAAAACTTGTGGCAATAATGACAATATCCTGGCCAGACCACTGTTGTGAGTGATATACGTATTTGAAATGAAAATGATTTCATAATGTCTAGTAACATATCAGGGCCATTTTATGATTAATTGATATACATTTCTTACTGTTCCTTAAAAGGAGTAGTAAATGAAGATAGCACAACAAAATGTTTGCACTTGTTGTGCAATGCTGCACCACAGACCTGCAATGTCAGTACAAATAGAAATAAAGTATCAATTTTTATTGATAAATCTCGCTGGTATATTTGTAGCAAAAGCCAACAATACATTGTATGGGTCAAAATTAGGGCTGTCAATCGATTTAAATATTTCATCTAGATTAATCGCATGATTTTCATGAGATTACTCGTGATTAGATACAGATGACCAAATAGCCAACATGCCCATAGTAAATCTGAGAAGTGTCCGACTTGGTGTACAAAACTATCCTTGCTTCCCAATTTGCATACTATCAGTACTAAGTAGTTGAAATGAGATTTAGTACATCCTATTCCTTTAAATGCACTTGAATGTTTTCCATTAAACAGTATACACACAAATTGGGATGCAGGCTAAATTTTAATTTATACCAAATCCTCTCTAGTCAAGAAAATGGAAATTACTTATTAAACATTGAAGTGCAACAAGGATTTTTTTACAGTGCACTCAAATAATCCAATTAAGTTTATGTAGGCAACAGTTTTACAAAGTTCACGCCTCAATCATGATTTAATAATTAATAGGCTCATTATAGAAAAGGCTATATACATTTTTTAGATGAATCTGAACACTGACTGTCACAGCAAACTCATATTTCATTTGTCATATTTGTGAGTAAGGTTCAAATATGATGTATGATGTGATTTGAAAGTGATCAAAGTGTTATATCTTCACACAAAACTTTTTTTATTGGTGTGCAATCATACAAGTTATATATACTAACTCAGTTCTTGAAAGGATTTTGGTCTGGCCCACATACTTACCCATAGTAAAAGACCTCTTACCCCTGCTTCCACAGACAATGTTTAAAGCTAATCCTAGACTAAAACACATCTGAACTTTCTCAACTGGAAATTAATTGCACTGACAGATCTTAAAATATGACAGTGCCATTGATTTGTCTCAAGGTACGTCTTTTTTCAAAGGCATGTTTTATAAAAGATGCTTAAACATCTTAATTTAATTAAGATCTAGTCCTGGCTTAAGCTAAGCCTTGTCTGTGGAACGAGAAATGTTTTGCTCGAATTAGGCTGCAAAAAATGTAGCCTAGAAAATTATACCTCCAACTCAACGCTTCACTGTCCTGATCCGTGGCTGGCTACACATTGCCATATTGTAAGACAACATTAAGGGGCGGTTTCCCGGACAGGATTTATCCTAATCCCAGACTAAAATCCATGTTTCTGCTGCCTTAATTTAACAAAATCTTGATGTATCTTAACATATTTCAGTGCCATTGTTTTGTCCTTAGATGCACACCAGTATTGTTTTTTTAAGGTATGTTTGTAACTACTTAAATGTCTTAATATAACTAATGTCTCGTCCTGGAATAATCTATATCCTGTCCGAGTAATTGCCCCAACGGGCAGTTTCATGGCCAGGGATTAGACTAGTCCTAGACTAAATTAAATGTAAGCGCTAAAATTCATCAGTGCTCTGTGTTTTCCCTCAAACTGCACACCAGTAATGTTTTACAGTTTTTTTCGATTGCTAAACGACAGTGGGCACAACTGGAGCTACATGTGCAAAACTCTAACTACAGTCTGCAATACCAAAAGTCACCTGAGCTAAACTGTACATATCACCTGCAAAACTCACCACAAGCAACACAACTCTTAACACATGACTCAAAACAGCTCAATGCAGCCAAACACTATACACAACTCTCACTGAGATAACACACACTGTCACTCACAACACACTGAGAGGAAAAACACTAACATCAAACACCAATACACAAAATACTAACTTTTTATCTTTACAGATTGAACAATTTCAGTGACTTCATACAAAGTAATGTTTTCTTCAAATAATTATTTATTTATTTATTGATTTATCACATGATTTTTTTTAGAACATCATAATTATTTAAGGTAAATGAAAATTAGCAGTTTGCTTCAATAGTTTGTAGTAATTTATGGAATTACAGTAATGAGAAAAAAGGTAGAAACTAAAAGTACATACTGTAATTCAAACAAATAATTGAGGGGCTGATCGTGCCTCTCTCTAGCATCAGGACACTACATGCCACCCTTCTCCCTCCATGAACCCGTCTTCCTTGTTCCATTTCCAAAATTAGTCTTTCTGAGCTCTACCTATCATATTTATATAAAAAGTAATATTTTATATATATATGAAATATATATATGACATTGGAATTTATATTTATATAAACTTGCAATCAGCAGTGTTTGAAAGGCACAAGGCTGAAATAAATTCTGTTTTGAATGTGTGGTTCACAGTTTTGACAGCAGTGTGTTAGCATTTGAACAAAGTGCTGTAGATCCACAGTGTTGTGCAGGTTGTGTAAAAAGTCATGGGATAAGTGTGTAGAGTTTTGAAAACTGTGTTCAAGCAATGAAAAACCAACTAGAGTTTGGTCCACATGAACTGCTGCTGTGCAGACTGTAGTTAGAGTTTTGCACCTGTGACTCCAGTTGTGCCCACTGGCGTTTAGCAATCGAAAAAAAACTGTAAGTAAGGGATGTTTGTTAAAACTAATTATATTTCATAATTAAACTTAGGCCTTCTCCTGGTTTAAAATAATCCCTGTCTGGGAAAGCCCTAGGGGTGGTTTCCCGGACAGGGATTAGACTAGTCCTAGACTAAAATAAATGGAAGAGCTGTCCAATCTGAAAACAACTACCACTGACATATCTTAAAAATGTAAGTGCCCCTTGTTTTGCCTTTAAATGCACACAAGTAATGTTTTTAGTAAGGCATGTTTGTTAAAACTTGTTATATTTCCTAATTAAATATTAAGGCCTAGTGCTGGCTTAAGATAAGCCCTGTCAGAGAAACCACCCCCAAAGTGATTGAATTGTGCTACTGCACAGACTGAAATGACATCAAATTACTGTGAGAGTCATTCAAAAGCACTTTGCTTTCTTTGTACTTTGATGTTACAGGCCGGTCAGTCTGCACAGCACTGACTAAACTCAAGCACACCCATGTCAAATATCTCTACATAATGTCATTGCTATAGAAACCATTGCAGCTATTCCAGAAAACCATGAAGCACTTCAGGACACACAAATCAGATCTGAACAGTTGTGATACACAGTGTTTCCCCAACTTTGTTTCTTGGTTTATTAATGGTATCAGATGTAACATTTAATACTACCATAAACGTTCAAAAATGCATTGATGTTGATAACCACCTGGTGCAGCATGACCTATTTTGAGGTATTTTGATGGCAATCATTGGTCCTTTTTGGAGCATGATTCAACAAGGATGGAGAATCGTTAATCTTGTTAAAAGGGGGTGGAGCCACTTTAATTGTTTGCTCTTGAAAAGGGCACAGCAGCTTTCAAACAAGTGTTCTGAGGATCAGAGTCTGTAGTGCAATGGGGCTGGTGGCTTGGGAAAGTGTTGGATTTTTGCTGCTCCTAGCAGTAGAGTTGTCTGTGGAACAGTGGTCAGGACAGCAAGGCCAGGATCCATTAAGATTCAAACAACAGCGACCAGTTTTGACACCTCAGCAAGCCCAGAATCCATTAAGCTTTCAGCAACAGCCACCAGGTTTGGCACCTCAGCAAGCCCAGAAACCATTACGATTCCAACAACAGCCACCCGTTTCGGCACCTCAGCAAGCCCAGAAACCATTACGATTCCAACAACAGCCACCAGTTTCGGCACCTCAGCAAGCCCAGAAGCCATTACGTTTCCAACAACAGCCACCAGTTTTGGCACCTCAGCAAGCTCTTCAAAACCCACAAGGAGCTGGTTCTTTTCAGCCTCAAAAACCTGCATTTGCCCCTGGAATGGTAGATCCTGCCAGTACTCAGTCCAAGCAGTTAATGCAAGCTCCTGTAGCACCTTTGATGTGGCTGTTTCCCCACATGCCAGAAGAGCCCCAACAGCCAGCAGTACCTTTTCAGCTACAGATACCCAGCCCTCCTAATAGTGTAGCAGCACAATGTGCAGAGAACTTTGTGCATGTGGAGGTTAAAAAGGACTTTTATGGAAATGGCCACTTGGCAGATCCCTCATCCTTTAGTTTAGGAGGTTGTGCAGCTGTAGGTGAAGATCCTAATTCTCATGTTCTTATCTTTCAATACGAGCTCCACACATGTGGTAGTAGTTTGACGGTGAGTGGATGCTTTTCAGTCTACTGAATGAATATGAAGTTTGGTATCTGGTAATGGTTTCATGATTGCTGTTTTCAGATGACTGCTGATGAGTTGGTGTACACCTTCACTCTACTCTACACTCCTGGGGCTCTAGTTGGAACTCCCATTGTGAGAGCTGATGCAGCTGCCGTTGCAATTCACTGTCACTATCCAAGGTAAGACTTGTTCTTGCAGTCATTTCAAGTATTGTCCATTTTAAAAATGTTCCAGATTACATTATCTTGCTCTTTAGGTTCCATAATGTAAGCAGTGATGTGTTGATGCCTGCTGCAGTTCCTTTTGCTGCTACCATAGTTTCGGAGGAAGTGCTGGTGTTCTCCCTTAAGCTCATGACTGGTAATGATGTCTTGTTCTGTTGTGGTCTGGTTTTAAAATGGGATTTGCCAATATGCTTTTCTTTGCAGATGATTGGATGTTTGAGAGGCCAGTCAACCAATATTTTCTTGGCCAGTTCATGAACTTTGAAGCTTCTGTGACGCAGTACAACCATGTTCCTCTGCATGTTTTCATTGATGGCTGTGTGGCAACTGCAGTCCCTGATGTGAACTCCATTCCAAGATATTCCTTTATTGAGAACCATGGGTGAGTAGGGTTTCTTGTATTGGTGTCAAATGCACAAGAGAAGGATGACAGAGTTTCTTCTTTAGGTGCCTGGTTGATGCAAAGCTTACAGGCTCTCCTTCCCATTTCATGCACCGAGTTCTGAATGACAAGCTGCAGTTTCAGTTGGAGGCTTTCAAGTTCCAGCAAGCTGGTAACAGCTCGGTATGACTTTTTAAATGAAATGGTAATTTACTTTCTGTATCCTGAGAACTAGTTTAGTTAATACAAGCTGTTTTATTTCTAGGTCTACATTACATGTGCTTTGAAGGCTGTCCTGGCTTCAACTCCTACAAATCCGGAGAGCAAAGCTTGCTCCTTTGCCAATGGGTATGTCCAGTGGGGTGTCCACACAATTGCTTGTTTGTAATGAATAATACCTTCACACCCTCTTTACAGATGGACTTCTGCAGATGAAAGTGACGATGTGTGCTCGTGCTGTGACTCCATATGTGGCTCTACTAGGAAAGGAAGAGCAGTATTTGATTCTGGTAAGTGTGCAGTCTTGCAGCTCTTCAGGATCCCCATCCAAATGCCTTTGAACTAGACACTTGCAATTTGTTTTCCAGGCCTGGTTTCAGAAGGAAAGGCAACTATTGGCCCCATTGTGATCTCTGACTGAAGTAGTGGGTTGTAAAGAATGACCAATAAAACCTTGAAATGGACACTGACTTGTGTTTCTTTTAGCATGACCTGTGCTGGACATACAGATTCCTTTAATCTTTATTTAGCTTACAAATAATTTAACATTTGGCCTCTGGGGCATTAGTAAACTATTATTGGCAGAGGATGTCTCATATGTGCAAGTCAATTTGTCAAGTCACTGCTTTAAGAAAGTCATAACTTTGATCAAGCAAGTCCCTGGCAAGTCATACAAATGTTTGATTTAACTTGACTATACTGCCCTACAAAGCCAAAAAGCAGTGACTTAGCATTTGGTCAAAATTGAATTAAGGGTTGAAATGGACTTTGTGAGATTTGTGTCTTGTGGGAAAGTCTCCTCGTTCAATTTTGTCCCATTTCAGAGAAACGTGTGTGTGCACCAAAATTGCAGTAACTTGTTTGACTGGCTGGTATAAAAAACTAAGGACATTTTTCTCGGTTTCAGTGTTTGTATAGTTACTGCACTTAGCCTTTGCAGGGCAGTATAGTAGATTTAACTATATAAATGTACTTTGGGAGTTTTATTGCAACAAAAAATGGTAATGTCACCTTTTGAGTAGAATGGATATCATGCAGCCGAGTTGTTATCAGGTGCTGCAATGATAGTAGCCAGAGCTGCTAGTTAAACCCAATTCAGCAATATTTTATAATAAAAGGGTTTCATACACTCTAAAAAAAAGGCTGGGTTATTTTCAATGTGTTAAAACAGCACAGCATGGGTTAAATTACAACCAACGTGCTTTTATTTAACTTGAATATAATTTAAATCTAAAGATTAAGATCAAGCAAAGGATTAGGCTCTTAACCTTGAGCAAAGAAGTCAGAAAATGTTGTCAAACGTAAATAAAAGTGACAGATGTTCATTATACTTTATTTGATTTTAGACAACTTCCCTGTTTGTAAATTGTAACTGTACACCGCTGCATTTTTAATTGAGGGTTTTACGAAGTTAATGGTCAGTTTCTTAAGTGTCACAAGTAAAACGTGTGGTCGACCCATAGTATGGTTTCGGTCCACTCCAGTTTTAGACAACACTCGCAAACATCCCTAAACACTTCCCCTTGGGGGAATCCCTATCGCCATTTTGAAGTGTTATCCATTTCAATTGGATAAGGGAAGTTTATATGGACTGACCCTTGCTCCCTCTTGTTCATATGTACACTTCAAACCGCTCCATATACCACAATGCAACATGATTGTGATGTCTTTCAACAGCTTGCGCTTTGCACAGATCAAATGATGGAGGGGGAAGTAGGTTACACCTGTAATTTAGGGCATTCCATTTGACCCACTTCATGTGTTCCACCAGTACTGGGCACTCGTCCAATGTAACAATGACGTACATCCAAGTGAATGAGACTTCGAGGGAAGGTCATAAAATACGAACTGGAACACAGCCCTGGTGTGCATCAGTATAGACAAGTTTCCCGAGTGAAGTAGGCGGGCCGCCATTAGCCTTTCACACTTCCGGTTAGCGAGTTTGTTTTCGCCACGAATTGTTGCAACCGTGAACAGCACAATATGTCTCGGAGCCGTGTCAGCGTGTCACACCATCCATAGTTTACTTTTTCTGCACGCTAACCAAAGACAGTAAAAGACGCTAACCGGAAGTGCTTGGCAGACACAACCGGAAGTCATTGGCAGACCCGGGAAACTTGTCTATAGTACCCCCTTCGGTGAACATGATATCACCAAGTAAGATGTGATCCTGGATCAACACCATTGTTGGTCCTGGATCAACATTTTCATTAACCAATCAGATTGCAGGATAAGGATTAGTGTGTATGTTAGATTTAGGTTTAGAATTGGGTTAGGGGCTTTTGAGAAATACTTCTCAAACTACTATTTCACACTATTTTGAGGGTTTAAAAATGGTTAGGGTTTGTGTTAGGGTAGGTTGGGGTATCTTTGACTAAAACGTTGATCCAGGATCAACAAAAAATGTTTAGCCAGGATCACATCTTACTTGGTGAAATCACGGCGACCTACCACTTTCACCTCATTCTGAGCCAGGATAAGAGCACCACCTACTAAGAACTCAAAACCAAATATAGCTGCAAGCCGGGGTCAAGCCGAAAATTGCACAGAAGGATGTAAAGTTGAGTTTGAATAAGCAGACTAAAGAAACTTTGGTAAACCTAATGATTTTAGATGAAAAAACGCAAAGTAATCAACAAAAATAATGTAGGTTCTTGTCTACTGCAATTGTCCTTCTGTCAATTGACAATCATGGAACATTAGAGCACTGAAGGACATGTGAGTGGTGTTTGCAGTGGCAAAACATGGGTCACAACATGTTACAACAATTTAAATGAGTCAAAAGAGACCACCCCCATGTCTCTACGATGTTCTGATGCAGAGAAAAGGCTCTTGCAAAAACGGTTGATAAGGTATTCTCATTGGTTGCTAGAGAGTAAATTGACATCCACCATTGATTATACTCCAAGCAGTCAAAAAACGTGACGCATGACGTCCCGTACGGGACAAATAAATTAGGCTTAAAATACGGGACGTCATGCGTCCTGTTTTTTGACTGCTACGCTTGATCATACGAGTGACTGATACAACAGGCTTTGACTTCATGTGGCGCCACAACGACATGCAGATAACATCAAAATCCCACAAGAGGGATTTGAGAAATCCTACAGAAGCCACTATCGAAATGCTCTCGCGGTACTTTGATGTCATCCACTGTCAGTCCTTGCGGTGCCACAAGCAGCAACAGTGCTGATCACGACACCTTTTATCCAATCACAGATCCCCAGCACATTACGTTTTAAGAGGGTCAAATAATACAATTTTATGTAGCTGTTTGTATAAGATCGGCATAGTTACAAAGTTTGGTCTCAATTCTGAAGAGATCGCTGATCCAGACCTGCCTAAAACGCATCAATCTGAAGGATTTAATCATTTTCAACTTTACTAGGACATTTTGGCGCTTCTGATTCATATACTGTAAGTGTGTTTTAATTTATGTTTTTGATGTTGACCCTGTAAGACAACCACATTTTATAGAATCTTTGTTAGTTTAGTTTGTCACAAGATTAAAATGATGGAGATAACGTTTTATTTACCTTTAGCGAGGGAGTCACGAGTGTTTTGTTTTAGACAGGTAAAGTTAACTTAATGATTCAAAAGAAGCCTTACTGTGTTAAAAGTAGGCTACCTGCTTTAAATGAACAAACTATTAATAAACCTACCATGTATGTTCCCAGGGCATAAGAGTTATAAATTAATATTTAATTAGGAAATTAGCTACCTGCTGCAGTATGACATATTTTGATGGCAATCTTTGGTCCTTTTTGGAGCATGATTCAACAAGCATGGAGAATCATGAATCTTGTTAAAAGGGGGTGGAGCCACTTTAATTGTTTGCTCTTGAAAAGGGCACAGCAGCTTTCAAACAAGTGTTCTGAGAGTATCAGAGTCTGTTTTGCAATGGGGCTGGTGGCTTGGGAAAGTGTTGGATTTTTGCTGCTCCTAGTAGGAGAATTGTCTGTGGAACAGTGGTCAGGACTTCAGCAAGGCCAGGATCCATTAAGATTCCAACAACAACTATCAGTTTTGTCACCTCAGCAAGCCCAGAATCCATTAAGCTTTCAGCAACAGCCACCAGGTTTGGCACCTCAGCAAGCCCAGAAGCCATTACGATTCCAACAACAGCCACCAGTTTCAGCACCTCAACAAGCCCAGAAACCATTACGATTCCAACAACAGCCACCAGGTTTGACACCTCAGCAAGCCCAGAAACCATTACAATTCCAACAACAGCCACCAGTTTCGGCACCTCAGCAAGCCCAGAAGCCATTACGATTCCAACAACAGCCACCAGTTTTGGCACCTCAGCAAGCTCTTCAAAGCCCTCAAGGAGCTGGTTCTTTTCAGCCTCAAAAACCTGCATTTGCCCCTGGTATGCTAGATCCTGCCAGTACTCAGTCCAAGCAGCTAATGCAGGCTCCTGTAGCACCTTTGACGTGGCTGTTTCCCCACATGCCAGAAGAGCCCCAACAGCCAGCAGTACCTTTTCAGCTACAGATACCCAGCCCTCCTAATAGTGTAGCAGCACAATGTGCAGAGAACTTTGTGCATGTGGAGGTTAAAAAGGACTTTTATGGAAATGGCCACTTGGCAGATCCCTCATCCTTTAGTTTAGGAGGTTGTGCAGCTGTAGGTGAAGATCCAAATTCTCATGTTCTTATCTTTCAATATGAGCTCCACACATGTGGTAGTTCTTTGACGGTGAGTGGATGCTTTTCAGTCTACTGAATGAATGTGGAGTTTGGTATCTGGTAATGGTTTCATGATTGCTGTTTTCAGATGACTGCTGATGAGTTGGTGTACACCTTCACTCTACTCTATACTCCTGGGGCTCTAGTTGGAACTCCCATTGTGAGAGCTGATGCAGCTGCCATTGCAATTCACTGTCACTATCCAAGGTAAGACTTGTTCTTGCAGTCATTTCAAGTATTGTCCATTTTAAATATGCTCCAGATTACTTTATCTTGCTCTATAGGTTGCAGAATGTAAGCAGTGATGTGTTGATGCCTGCTGCAGTTCCTTTTGCTGCTACCATAGTTTCCGAGGAAGTGCTGGTGTTCTCCCTTAAGCTCATGACTGGTAATGTCTGTTGTTCTGTTCTGGTCTGGTTTTAAAATGGGATTTGTCAATATGCTTTTCTTTGCAGATGATTGGATGTTTGAGAGGCCAGTCAACCAATATTTTTTTGGCCAGTTCATGAACTTTGAAGCTACTGTGAAGCAATACAACCATGTTCCTCTGCGTGTTTTCATTGATGGCTGTGTGGCAACTGCAATCCCTGATGTGAACTCTGTTCCAAGATATTCCTTTATTGAGAACCATGGGTGAGTAGGGTTTCTTGTATTGGTGTCAAATGCACAAGAGAAGGATGACCGCGTTTCCTCTTTAGGTGCCTGGTTGATGCAAAGCTTACAGGCTCTCCTTCACATTTCATGCACCGAGTTCTGAATGACAAGCTGCAGTTTCAGTTGGAGGCTTTCAAGTTCCAGCAAGCTGGTAACAGCTCGGTATGAGTTTTTAAATGAAATGGTAATTTACTTTCTGTATCCTGAGAACTAGTTTAGTTAATACAAGCTGTTTTATTTCTAGGTCTACATTACATGTGCTTTGAAGGCTGTCCTGGCTTCAACTCCTACAAATCCGGAGAGCAAAGCTTGCTCCTTTGCCAATGGGTATGTCCAGTGGAGTGTCCACACAATTGCTTGTTTGTAATGAATAATACCTTCACACCCTCTTTACAGATGGACTTCTGCAGATGAAAGTGACGATGTGTGCACGTGCTGTGACTCCATATGTGGCTCTACTAGGAAAGGAAGAGCAGTATTTGATTCTGGTAAGTACAGTCTTGCAGCTCTTCAGGATCCCCATCCAAATGCCTTTGAACTAGACACTTGCAATTTGTTTTCCAGGCCTGGTTTCAGAAGGAAAGGCAACTATTGGCCCCATTGTGATCTCTGACTGAAGTAGTGGGTTGTAAAGAATGACCAATAAAACCTTGAAATGGACACTGACTTGTGTTTCTTTTAGCATGACCAGTGCTGGACAATCTTTATTTAGCTTACAAATGATTACTTTAACGTTTGGCTTCTGGGGCATTAGTAAACTATTATTGGCAGAGGATGTCTCATATGTGCAAGTCAATTTTTGTCAATTCACTGCTTTAAGAAAGTCATAACTTTGATCAAGCGAGTCCCTGGCAAATCATACAAATGTTTGATTTAACTTGACTATACTGCCCTAGAAAGCCAAAAAGCAGTGACTTTGCATTTGGTCAAAATTGAGTTAAGGGTTGAAATGGACTTTGTGAGATTTGTTGTGTCTTGTGGGAAAGTCTCCTCGTTCAATTTTGTCCCATTTCAGAGAAACGTGTGCACCAAAATTGCAGTAACTTGTTTGACTGGCTGGGTGTAAACTTTTTTTTTTCTCGGTTTCAGTGTTTGCATAGTTACTGCACTTAGCCTTTTGCAGGGCAGTATAGTAGATTTAACTATATAAACGATGTACTTTGGGAGTTTTTTTGCAACAAAAAATGGAAATATCCATTCTACTCAAAAGGTGACATCATGCAGCTGAGTTGTTATCAGGTGCTGCATTCATATAGAAGCAATGATAGTAGCCGGAGCTGCTAGTTAAACCCAATTCAGCAATATTTTATAATAAAAGGGTTTCATACACTCTAAAGAAAGGCTGGGTTATTTTCAATGTGTTAAAACAGCACAGCATGGGTTAAGTTACAACAAACATGCTGTGCTTTTATTTAACTTAATATAATTTAAATCTAAAGATTAAGATCAAGCAAAGGATTAGGCTCTTAACCTTGAGCAAAGAAGTCAGAAAATGTTGTCAAACGTAAATGAAAGTGACAGATGTTCATTATACTTAATTTGATTTTAGACATTTCCTGTTTGTAAATTGTAACTGTACACCGCTTCTATTTTCAATTGAGGGTTTTACAAAGTTAATGGTCAGTTTCTTAAGTGTCACAAGTAAAATGTGTGGTCGAGCCATAGTATGGCTTCGGTCCACTCCAGTTTTAGACGAGCACTCGCAAACATCCCTAAACACTTCCCCTTGGGGGAATCCCTATTGCCATTTTGAAGTGTCATCCACTTCAAGTGGATAAGGGAAGTTTATATGGACTGACCCTTGCTCCCTCTTGTTCATATGTACACTTCAGACCGCTTCATATACCACAATGCAACACGATTGTGATGTCTTTCAACAGCTTGCGCTTTGTACAGATCAAATGATGGAGGGGGAAGTAGGTTACACCTATAATTTAGGGCATTCCGTTTGACCCACTTCATGTGTTCCGCCAGTACTGGGCACTCGTACAATGTAGTAAAGACGTACATCCTAATGAATGAGACTTCGAGGGAAGGTCATAAAATACAAACTGGAACACAGCCCTCGTGTGCATCAGTATAGATAAGTTTCCCGAGTGAAATAGGCAGGACGCCATTAGCCTTTCACACTTCCGGTTAGCGAGTTTGTTTTCGCCACAAATTGTTGCAACCGTGAACAGCACAATATGTCTCGGAGCCGTGTCGGCGTGTAACACCATCCATAGTTTACTTTTTCTGCACGCTAACCAAAGACAGTAAAAGACGCTAACCGGAAGTGCTTGGCAGACACAACTGGAAGTCGTTGGCAGACCCGGGAACTTGTCTATAGTACCACCTTCACCTCATTCTGAGCCAGGATAAGAGCACCACCTACTGTAGTGTTCTTCACTCCCAACCCTGGAGAGCCGGTGCCCTGCAGAGTTTAGCTCCAACCTTAATCAAACACACCTGCAAGCTAATCAATGTCTTTATGATCATTTGAAAATCACAGGTAGGTGTGTTTGATTAAGGTTGGAGCTAAACTATGCAGGGCACTGGCTCTCCAGGATTGGGAAAAAAGAACACTGACCTACTGCATAATAGTGGAAACATGGATTAAGACAAAATCTTGTTTTTGCTAGAAAACTCATCAATGGCGGGAAAAGAGTTAATAAGTGGTTTCTTGTTTAATTTCGGCTTCCTCAGAAATTGTCATGACACAACTGATCATAACAAACTCATGAAAGTTACGTTACATTATTAATATTATTTTTAGCATTCAAGTCAGCACTGGGATAGTCGACTCTATTGCTAGCATAGACAGTACAAAATTATGCATGCAGGTAAGAAAAACTGGAATATGGCAGTTAACATATTTTAACCCAGTTTTTTGTTTAAAGAACACAAAACCAAATATAGCTGCAAGCCGGGGTCAAGCCGAAAATGGCACAGAAGGATGTAAAGTTGAGTTTGAATAAGCAGACTAAAGAACTTTGGTAAACCTAATGATTTTAGATGAAAAAACGCAAAGTAATTAACAAAAATAATCTATGTTCTTGTCTACTGCAATTGTCCTTCTGTCAATTGACAATCATGGAACATTAGAGCACTGAAGGACATGTGAGTGGTGTTTGCAGTGGCAAAACATAGGTCACAACATGTTACAACAAGTTAAATGAGTCAAAAGAGACCACCCCCATGTCTCTACGATGTTCTGATGCAGAGAAAAGGCTCTTGCAAAAACGGTTGATAAGGTATTCTCATTGGTTGCTAGAGAGTAAATTGACATCCACCATTGATTATACTCCAAGCCATAAAAGGAAAAATCCATGATGACTCATGATTTTAGACATACTGTTGCAGTAGTTTTAGGCAAAAATTACCATATTTCTATTTCAAAACCACTAGGTGGTGCAATGACAAAATTGTGCATGCACCCTCAGATCATAACTGTGTTGCATCTAGTTAGTTTTATGACTATACATTTAAGTGTAGTGAAGAAACAGTTGTATGACCATAGGGTTGCTTGGTTTCAAAGGTTTTGTTCAATTATAAGGCCAACTACATTTTTTTATGTAGCCTCAGACTGTGGTCATACATCAGCGTATCAAATCTGGTGAAAAAATCTCTTTTGCGAAGTTATAACCATTTATGTGTAAAAACCCACAAAATTTAAAGGTAATTTTTCGTTTTCGCAAATTTCGGCGATTTCTGATAAAAAATTTAATATAGCGCCAATAGAAGTTTTTGTTCAGAAGGTAATGCATTGTTCTTCCTATGGCGTTTTTGAGTCGATCAGAATAACGCTCGCAGAGATATTCACGTGTGTTTTTTAAGCGCTATTTTGAAGCACATGGATAACCGTAAGGCGAATCCTGGCATGTTTGGTATCGTTGGACTCAGTAACTATTCAAAACTCCAAGGAATAAATTCCCGTGAAAATACATTGACCGCAGCCAAAGTTATGTGTTGCTATAAGGACTTCGTTTGGAAAACTTTAAATGTGACTTTCCTCAATATTTAGATTTTTTACGCTCTCAGATTCCAGTTCTTGGCCAAATATTGTCCTCCTGCAGCTAGGGTTGCCAACTGTCCCGGATTAATTTATTTGTCCCGTATGGGACGTCATGCGTCCCGTTTTTTGACTGCTACGCTTGATCTAACGAGTGACTGATACAACAGGCTTCGGCTTCATGTGGCGCCACAACGACAGGCAGATAACATCAAAATCCCGCGAGAGGGATTTGAGAAATCCTACAGAAGCCACTATCGAAATGCTCTTGCGGTACTTTGATGTCATCCACTGTCAGTCCCTGCGGAGCCACAAGCAGCAGCAGTGCTGATCACGACACCTTTTATCCAATCACAGACCCCCAGCACATTACGTTTTAAATCACATAATACGATTTTATGTTTGCTTTTTATATAGTCCGTTACTAGCTGTTTGTATAAGATCGGCATAGTTTGCAAAGTTTGGTCTCATTTATGAAGAGATCGCTGATCCAGACCTGCCTAAAACGCATCAATCTGAAGGATTTAATCATTTTCAACTTCATGTTTCTGCTGCCTTAATTTAACAAAATCTTGATGTATCTTAACATATATCAGTGCCATTGTTTTGTCCTTGGATGCACACCAGTATTGTTTTTTTAAGGTATGTTTGTAACTGCTTAAATGTCTTAATATAACTAATGTCTAGTCCTGGAATAATCTATATCTTGTCTGAGAAATTGCCCAAAGGGGCGGTTTCATGGCCAGGGATTAGACTAGTCCTAGACTAAATTAAATGTAAGCGCTAAAATACATCACTGTTCTGTGTTTTCCCTAAAACTAATTATATTTCATAATTAAACTTAGGCCTTCTCCTGGTTTAAAATAATCCCTGTTTGGGAAACCCCTAGCGGTGGTTTCCCGGACAGGGATTAGACTAGTCCTAGACTAAAATAAATGGAAGAGCTGTCCAATTTGAAAACAACTTCCATTGACATATCTTAAAATACATCAGTGCCCCTTGTTTTGCCTTAAAATGCACACAAGTTATGTTTTTAGTAAGGCATGTTTGTTAAAACTTGTTATATTTCCTAATTAAATATTAAGGCCTAGTGCTGGCTTAAGATAAACCCTGTCAGAGAAACCACCCCCAAAGTGATTGACATCAAATTACTGTGAGAGTGATTCAAAAGCACTTTGCTTTCTTGGTACTTTGATGTTACAGGCCGGTCAGTCTGCACAGCACTGACTAAACTCAAGCACACCCATGTCAAATATCTCTACATAATGTCATTGCTATAGAAACCATTGCAGCTATTCCGGAAAACCATGAAGTGCTACAGCACACAAATCGGATCTGAACAGTTGTGATACACAGTGTTTCCCCAACTTTGTTTCTTGGTTTATTAATGGTATCAGATGTATCATTTAATACTACCATAAATGTTCAAAAATGCATTGATGTTGATAACCACCTGGTGCAGTATGACCTATTTTGAGGTATTTTGATGGCAATCTTTGGTCCTTTTTGGAGCATGACTCAACAAGCCTGGAGAATCATTAATCTTGTTAAAAGGGGGTGGAGCCACTTTAATTGTTTGCTCTTGAAAAGGGCACAGCAGCTTTCAAACAAGTGTTCTGAGAGTATCAGAGTCTGTTTTGCAATGGGGCTGGTGGCATGGGAAAGTGTTGGATTTTTGCTGCTCCTAGCAGTAGAGTTGTCTGTGGAACAGTGGTCAGGACAGCAAGGCCAGGATCCATTAAGATTCCAACAACAACTATCAGTTTTGTCACCTCAGCAAGCCCAGAATCCATTAAGCTTTCAGCAACAGCCACCAGGTTTGGCACCTCAGCAAGCCCAGAAGCCATTACGATTCCAACAACAGCCACCAGTTTCGGCACCTCAGCAAGCCCAGAAACCATTACGATTCCAACAACAGGCACATCAAGCCCAGAAACCATTACAATTCCAACAACAGCCACCAGTTTCGGCACCTCAGCAAACCCAGAAGCCATTACGATTCCAACAACAGCTACCAGTTTTGGCACCTCAGCAAGCTCTTCAAAACCCACAAGGAGCTGGTTCTTTTCAGCCTCAAAAACCTGCATTTGCCCCCGGAATGGTAGATCCTGCCAGTACTCAGTCCAAGCAGTTAATGCAAGCTCCTGTAGCACCTTTGACATGGCTGTTTCCCCACATGCCAGAAGAGCCCCAACAGCCAGCAGTACCTTTTCAGCTACAGATACCCAGCCCTCCTAATAGTGTAGCAGCACAATGTGCAGAGAACTTTGTGCATGTGGAGGTTAAAAAGGACTTTTATGGAAATGGCCACTTGGCAGATCCCTCATCCTTTAGTTTAGGAGGTTGTGCAGCTGTAGGGGCAGATCCTAATTCTTATGTTCTTATCTTTCAATACGAGCTCCACACATGTGGTAGTTCTTTGACGGTGAGTGGATGCTTTTCAGTCTACTGAATGAATGTGAAGTTTGTATCTGGTAATGGTTTCATGATTGCTGCTTTCAGATGACCGCTGATGAGTTTGTGTACACCTTCACTCTACTCTACACTCCTGGGGCTCTAGTTGGAACTCCCATTGTGAGAGCTGATGCAGCTGCGGTTGCAATTCACTGTCACTATCCAAGGTAAGACTTGTTCTTGCAGTCATTTCAAGTATTGTCCATTTTAAAAATGTTCCAGATTACATTATCTTGCTCTTTAGGTTGCATAATGTAAGCAGTGACGTGTTGATGCCTGCTGCAGTTCCTTTTGCTGCTACCATAGTTTCTGAGGAAGTGCTGGTGTTCTCCCTTAAGCTCATGACTGGTAATGATGTCTTGTTCTGTTCTGGTCTGGTTTTAAAATGGGATTTGCCAATATGCTTTTCTTTGCAGATGATTGGATGTTTGAGAGGCCAGTCAACCAATATTTTCTTGGCCAGTTCATGAACTTTGAAGCTTCTGTGAAGCAATACAACCATGTTCCTCTACGTGTTTTCATTGATGGCTGTGTGGCTACTGCAGTCCCTGATGTGAACTCTGTTCCAAGATATTCCTTTATTGAAAACCATGGGTGAGTAGGGTTTCTTGTATTGGTGTCAAATGCACAAGGGAAGGGTGACCGTGTTTCCTCTTTAGGTGCCTGGTTGATGCAAAGCTTACAGGCTCTCCTTCACATTTCATGCACCGAGTTCTGAATGACAAGCTGCAGTTTCAGTTGGAGGCTTTCAAGTTCCAGCAAGCTGGTAACAGCTCGGTATGAATGTTTTTAAATGAAATGGTAATTTACTTTCTGTATCCTGAGAACTAGTTTAGTTAATACAAGCTGTTTTATTTCTAGGTCTACATTACATGTGCTTTGAAGGCTGTCCTGGCTTCAACTCCTACAAATCCGGAGAGCAAAGCTTGCTCCTTTGCCAATGGGTATGTCCTGTGGAGTGTCCACACAATTGCTTGTTTGTAATGAATAATACCTTCACACCCTCTTTACAGATGGACTTCTGCAGATGAAAGTGACGATGTGTGCATGTGCTGTGACTCCATATGTGGCTCTACTAGGAAAGGAAGAGCAGTATCTGAATCTGGTAAGTGTGCAGTCTGCAGCTCTTGAGGATCCCCATCCAAATGCCTTTGAACTAGACACTTGCAATTTGTTTTCCAGGCCTGGTTTCAGAAGGAAAGGCAACTATTGGCCCCATTGTGATCTCAGACTGAAGTAGTGGGTTGTAAAGAATGACCAATAAAACCTTGAAATGGACACTGACTTGTGTTTCTTTTAGCATGACCTGTGCTGGACATATACAGATTCCTTTAATCTTTATTTAGCTTACAAATGATTAATTTAACATTTGGCCTCTGGGGCATTAGTAAACTTATTGGCAGAGGATGTCTCATATGTGCAAGTCAATTTTTGTCAAGTCACTGCTTTAAGAAAGTCATAACTTTGATCAAGCGAGTCCCTGGCAAGTCATACAAATGTTTGATTTAACTCGACTATACTGCCCTACAAAGCCAAAAAGCAGTGACTTAGCATTTGGTCAAAATTGAGTTAAGGGTTGAAAAGGACTTTGTGAGATTTGATGTGTCTTGTGGCAAAGTCATCTCGTTCAATTTTGTCCCATTTCAGAGAAACGTGTGTGTGTGCACAAAATTGCAGTAACATGTTTGACTGGCTGGTGTAAAAAACTAAGGACTTTTTCTCGGTTTCAGTGTTTGCATAGTTACTGCACTTAGCCTTTGCAGGGCAGTATAGTAGATTTAACTATATAAATGATGTACTTTGGGAGTTTTATTGCAACAAAAAAAGGTAATATCCTACCAATTCTACTCAAAAGGTGACATCATGCAGCTGAGTTATCAGGTACAGCATTCATATAGAAGCAATGATAGTAGCCAGAGCTGCTAGGTAAACCCAATTCAGCAATATTTTATAATAAAAGGGTTTCATACACTCTAAAAAAGTTGGGTTATTTTCAATGTGTTAAAACAGCACAGCATGGGTTAAATTACAACCAACATGCTGTGCTTTTATTTAACATGAATATAATTTAAATCTAAAGATATTAAGATCAAGCAAAGGATTAGGCTCTTAACCTTGAGTAAGGAAGGCAGAAAATGTTGTTAAACGTAAATGAAAGTGACAGATGTTCATTATACTTTGATTTTAGACAACTTTCCTGTTTGTAAATTGTAACTGTACACCGCTGCTATTTTCAATTGAGGGTTTTATGAAGTTAATGGTCAGTTTCTTAAATGTCACAAGTAAAACGTGTAGTCAACCCATATTATGGCTTCGGTCCACTCCAGTTTTAGACAAGCACTCGCAAACATCCCTAAGCACTTCCCCTTGGGGGAATCCCTATCGCCATTTTGAAGTTTATATGGACTGACCCTTGCTCCCTCTTGTTCATATATACACTTCAGACCGCTCCATATACCACAATGCAACACGATTGTGATGTCTTTCAACAGCTTGCGCTTTGCACAGATCAAATGATGGAGGGGGAAGAAGGTTACACCTGTAATTTAGGACATTCCATTTGACCCACTTCATGTTTTCCACCAGTACTGGGCACTCGTACAACGTAATAATGACGTACATCCAAGTGAATGAGACTTCGAGGGAAGGTCATAAAATACAAACTGGAACACAGTCCTCGTGTGCATCAGTATAGACAAGTTTCCCGAGTGAAGTAGGCGGGCCGCCATTAGCCTTTCACACTTCCGGTTAGCGAGTTTGTTTTCGCCACGAATTGTTGCAACCGTGAACAGCACAATATGTCTCGGAGCCGTGTCGGCGTGTAACACCATCCATAGTTTACTTTTTCTGCACGCTAACCAAAGACAGTAAAAGACGCTAACCGGAAGTGCTTGGCAGACACAACCGGAAGTCATTGGCAGACCCGGGAAACTTGTCTATAGTACCCCCTTCGGTGAACGTGATATCACCAAGTAAGATGTGATCCTGGATCAACACTATTGTTGGTCCTGGATCAACATTTTCATTAACCAATCAGATTGCAGGATTAGGATTAGTGTGTATGTTAGATTTAGGTTTAGGATTGGGTTAGGGGCTTTTAAGAAATACTCCTCAAACTACTATTTCACACTATTTTGAGGGTTTAAAAATGGTTAAGGTTTGAGTTAAGGGTAGGTTGGGGTATCTTTGACTAAACCGTTGATCCAGGATCAACAAAAAATGTTTAGCCAGGATCACATCTTACTTGGTGAAATCACGGCGACCTACCACCTTCACCTCATTCTGAGCCAGGATAAGAGCACCACCTACTAAGAACTCAAAACCAAATATAGCTGCAAGCCGGGGTCAAGCCGAAAATTGCACAGAAGGATTTAAAGTTGAGTTTGAATAAGCAGACTAAAGAACTTTGGTAAACCTAATGATTTTAGATGACAAAACACAAAAGTAATCAACAAAAATAATCTATGTTCTTGTCTACTGCAATTGTCCTTCTGTCAATTGACAATCATGGAACATTAGAGCACTGAAGGACATGTGAGTGGTGTTTGCAGTGGCAAAACATAGGTCACAACATGTTACAACAAGTTAAATGAGTCAAAAGAGACCACCCCCATGTCTCTACGATGTTCTGATGCAGAGAAAAGGCTCTTGCAAAAACGGTTGATAAGGTATTCTCATTGGTTGCTAGAGAGTAAATTGACATCCACCATGGATTATACTCCAAGCAGTCAAAAAATGGGACGCATGACGTCCCGTACAGGACAAATAAATTAGGCTTAAAATACGGGACGTCATGCGTCCCATTTTTTGACTGCTACGCTTGATCTAACAAGTGACTGATACAACAGGCTTTGAATTCATGTGGCGCCACAACGACAGGCAGATAACATCAAAATCCCACGAGAGGGATTTGAGAAATCCTACAGAAGCCACTATCGAAATGCTCTCGCGGTACTTTGATGTCATCTACTGTCAGTCCTTGCAGTACCACAAGCAGCAACAGTGCTGATCACGACACCTTTTATCCAATCACAGATCCCCAGCACATTACGTTTTAAGAGGGTCAAATAATACAATTTTATGTAGCTGTTTGTATAAGATCTGCATAGTTACAAAGTTTGGTCTCAATTCTGAAGAGATCGCTGATCCAGACCTGCCTAAAACGCATCAATCTGAAGGATTTAATAATTTTCAACTTTACTAGGACATTTTGGCGCTTCTGATTCACATACTGTAAGTGTGTTTATATGCTTTTGATGTTGACCCTGTGAGACAACCACATTTTATAGAATCTATGTTAGTTTAGTTTGTCACAAGATTAAAATGATGGAGATAACGTTTTATTTACCTTTAGTGAGGGAGTCACGAGTGTTTTGTTTTAGACAGGTAAAGTTAACTTAATGATTCAAAAGAAGCCTTACTGTGTTAAAAGTAGGCTACCTGCTTTAAATGAACAAACTATTAATAAACCTACCATGTATGTTCCCAGTGCATAAGAGTTATAAATTAATATTTAATTAGGAAATTAGCTACCTGCTGCAGTATGACCTATTTTGATGGCAATCTTTGGTCCTTTTTGGAGCATCACTCAACAAGCATGGAGAATCATTAATCTTGTTAAAAGGGGGTGGAGCCACTTTAATTGTTTGCTCTTGAAAAGGGCACAGCAGCTTTCAAACAAGTGTTCTGAGAGTATCAGAGTCTGTTTTGCAATGGGGCTGGTGGCATGGGAAAGTGTTGGATTTTTGCTGCTCCTAGCAGTAGAGTTGTCTGTGGAACAGTGGCCAGGACAGCAAGGCCAGGATCCATTAAGCTTCCAGAAACAGCCACCAGGTTTGGCACCTCAGCAAGCCCAGAAACCATTAGGATTCCAACAACAGCCACCAGTTTCGGCATCTCAGCAAGCCCAGAAGCCATTACGATTCCAACAACAGCCACCAGTTTCGGCATCTCAGCAAGCCCAGAAGCCATTACGATTCCAACAACAGCCACTAGTTTTGGCACCTCAGCAAGCTCTTCAAAACCCACAAGGGGCTGGTTCTTTTCAGCCTCAAAAACCTGCATTTGCCCCCGAAATGCTAGATCCTGCCAGTACTCAGTCCAAGCAGCTAATGCAGGCTCCTGTAGCACCTTTGACGTGGCAGTTTCCCCACATGCCAGAAGAGCCCCAACAGCCGGCAGTACCTTTTCAGCTACAGATACCCGGCCCTCCTAATAGTGTAGCAGCACAATGTGCAGAGAACTTTGTGCATGTGGAGGTTAAAAAGGACTTTTATGGAAATGGCCACTTGGCAGATCCCTCATCCTTTAGTTTAGGAGGCTGTGCAGCTGTAGGGGAAGATCCTAATTCTCATGTTCTTATCTTTCAATACGAGCTCCACACATGTGGTAGTTCTTTGACGGTGAGTGGATGCTTTTCAGTCTACTGAATGAATGTCAAGTTTGGTATCTGGTAATGGTTTCATGATTGCTGCTTTCAGATGACTGCTGATGAGTTTGTGTACACCTTCACTCTACTCTACACTCCTGGGGCTTTAGTTGGAACTCCCATTGTGAGAGCTGATGCAGCTGCGGTTGCAATTCACTGTCACTATCCAAGGTAAGACTTGTTCTTGCAGTCATTTCAAGTATTGTCAATTTTAAAAATGTTCCAGATTACATTATCTTGCTCTTTAGGTTGCATAATGTAAGCAGTGACGTGTTGATGCCTGCTGCAGTTCCTTTTGCTGCTACCATAGTTTCCGAGGAAGTGCTGGTGTTCTCCCTTAAGCTCATGACTGGTAATGATCTCTTGTTCTATTCTGGTCTGGTTTTAAAATGGGATTTGCCAATATGCTTTTCTTTGCAGATGATTGGATGTTTGAGAGGCCAGTCAACCAGTATTTTCTTGGCCAGTTCATGAACTTTGAAGCTTCTGTGAAGCAATACAACCATGTTCCTCTACGTGTTTTCATTGATGGCTGTGTGGCTACTGCAGTCCCTGATGTGAACTCTGTTCCAAGATATTCCTTTATTGAGAACCATGGGTGAGTAGGGTTTCTTGTATTGGTGTCAAATGCACAAGAGAAGGGTGACCGTGTTTCCTCTTTAGGTGCCTGGTTGATGCAAAGCTTACAGGCTCTCCTTCCCATTTCATGCACCGAGTTCTGAATGACAAGCTGCAGTTTCAGTTGGAGGCTTTCAAGTTCCAGCAAGCTGGTAACAGCTCGGTATGACTTTTTAAATGAAATGGTAATTTACTTTCTGTATCCTGAGAACTAGTTTAGTTGATACAAGCTGTTTTATTTCTAGGTCTACATTACATGTGCTTTGAAGGCTGTCCTGGCTTCAACTCCTACAAATCCGGAGAGCAAAGCTTGCTCCTTTGCCAATGGGTATGTCCAGTGGAGTGTCCACACAATTGCTTGTTTGTAATGAATAATACCTTCACACCCTCTTTACAGATGGACTTCTGCAGATGAAAGTGACGACGTGTG
Organism: Misgurnus anguillicaudatus; assembly: GCF_027580225.2. Lineage (NCBI taxonomy): Eukaryota > Metazoa > Chordata > Actinopteri > Cypriniformes > Cobitidae > Misgurnus > Misgurnus anguillicaudatus. Next base: position 4,410,653 of record NC_073354.2, on the reverse strand, counting down.
CACATGCTGTGACTCCATATGTGGCTCTACTAGGAAAGGAAGAGCAGTATCTGAATCTGGTAAGTGTGCAGTCTTGCAGCTCTTGAGGATCCCCATCCAAATGCCTTTGAATGAGACACTTGCAATTTGTTTTCCAGGTCTGGTTTCAGAAGGAAAGGCAACTATTGGCCCCATTGTGATCTCAGACTGAAGTAGTGGGTTGTAAAGAATGACCAATAAAACCTTGAAATGGACACTGACTTGTGTTTCTTTTAGCATGACCTGTGCTGGACATATACAGATTCCTTTAATCTTTATTTAGCTTACAAATGATTAATTTAACATTTGGCCTCTGGTGCATTAGTAAACTCTTATTGGCAGAGGATGTCTCATATGTGCAAGTCAATTTTTGTCAAATCACTGCTTTAAGAAAGTCATAACTTTGATCAAGCGAGTCCCTGGCAAGTCATACAAATGTTTGCTTTAACTCGACTATACTGCCCTACAAAGCCAAAAAGCAGTAACTTTGCATTTGGTCAAAATTGAGTTAAGGGTTGAAATGGACTTTGTGAGATTTGATGTGTCTTGTGGCAAAGTCATCTCGTTCAATTTTGTCCCATTTCAGAGAAACGTGTGTGCACCAAAATTGCAGTAACATGTTTGACTGGCTGGTGTAAAAAACTAAGGACATTTTTTTGGTTTCAGTGTTTGCATAGTTACTGCACTTAGCCTTTGCAGGGCAGTATAGTAGATTTAACTATATAAATGATTTACTTCGGTAGTTTTATTGCAACAAAAAAAGGTAATATCCATTCTACTCAAAAGGTGACATCATGCAGCTGAGTTGTTATCAGGTGCTGCATTCATATAGAAGCAATGATAGTAGTGACATTTTTCTCGGTTTCAGTGTTTGTATAGTTACTGCACTTAGCCTTTGCAGGGCAGTATAGTAGATTTAACTATATAAATGTACTTTGGGAGTTTTATTGCAACAAAAAATGGTAATGTCACCTTTTGAGTAGAATGGATATCATGCAGCCGAGTTGTTATCAGGTGCTGCAATGATAGTAGCCAGAGCTGCTAGTTAAACCCAATTCAGCAATATTTTATAATAAAAGGGTTTCATATACTTTTAAAAAAAGGCTGGGTTATTTTCAATGTTAAAACAGCACAGCATGGGTTAAATTACAACCAACGTGCTGTGCTTTTATTTAACTTAAATATAATTTAAATCTAAAGATATTAAGAGCAAGCAAAGGATTAGGCTCTTAAAGGAGTAGTCTACTCATTTTCAATATTAAAATGTTATTACCTTAACTAAGAATTGTTGATACATGCCTCTATCATCTGTGTGCGTGCACGTAAGCGCTGGAGCGTGTATCGACGCTTCGATAGCATTTAGCTTAGCCCCATTCATTCAATGGTACCATTTAGAGATAAAGTTAGAAGTGACCAAACACATCAACGTTTTTCCTATTTAAGACGAGTAGTTATATGAGCAAGTTTGGTGGTACAAAATAAAACGTAGCGCTTTTCTAAGCGTATTTAAAAGAGGAACTATATTTTATGGCGTAATAGCACTTTTGGGAGTACTTCGACTCGGCGCAGTAACACCCTCCCTCTCCCATTATGAGAGTGAGAAGGGGAGCGGACTTTTCAGGCGAGTCGAAGTACTCCCAAAAGTGCTATTACGCCATAAAATATAGTTCCTCTTTTAAATCAGCTTAGAAAAGCGCTACGTTTTATTTTGTACCACCAAACTTGCTCGTATAACTACTCGTCTTAAATAGGAAAAACGTTGTGTTTGGTCACTTCTAACTTTATCTCTAAATGGTACAATTGAATGAATGGGGCTAAGCTAAATGCTATCGAAGCGTCACAGCGCGCTCCAGCGCTTACGTGCACGCACACAGATGATGGAGGGATGTATCAACAATTCTTAGTTAAGGTAATAACATATTTTAATATTGAAAATGAGTAGACTATTCCTTTCAGCTTGAGCAAAGAAGGCAGAAAATGTTTTGTGTCCAATGAAAGTGACAGATGTTCATTATACTTCATTTGATTTTAGACAACTTTCCTGTTTGTAAATTGTAACTGTACACCGCTGCTATTTTCAATTGAGGGTTTTACAAAGTTAATGGTCAGTTTCTTAAATGTCACAAGTAAAACGTGTGGTCGACCCATAGTATGGCTTCGGTCCACTCCAGTTTTAGGCGAGCACTCACAAATGTCCCTAAACACTTCACCTTGGGGGAATCCCTATCGCCATTTTGAAGTTTATATGGACTGACCCTTGCTCCCTCTTGTTCATATGTACACTTCAGACCGCCCATATACCACACTGCAACACGATTGTGATGTCTTTCAACAGCTTGCGCTTTGCACAGATCAAATGATGGAGGGGGAAGTAGGTTACACCTGTAATTTAGGGCATTCCGTTTGACCCACTTCATGTGTTCCGCAAGTACTGGGCACTCGTACAACGTAACAATGACGTACATCCAAGTGAATGAGACTTCGAGGGAAGGTCATAAAATACGAACTGGAACACAGCCCTCTTGTGCATCAGTATAGACAAGTTTCCCGAGTGAAATAGGCGGGCCGCCATTAGCCTTTCACACTTCCGGTTAGCGAGTTTGTTTTCGCCACGAATTGTTGCAACCGTGAACAGCACAATATGTCTCTGAGCCGTGTCGGCATGTAACACCATTCATAGTTTACTTTTTCTGCACGCTAACCAAAGACAGTAAAAGACGCTAACCAGAAGTGCTTGGCAGACACAACCGGAAGTCGTTGGCAAGTCAGCACTGGGATAGTCGACTCTATTGCTAGCAGAGACAGCACAAAAGTATGCATGCAGGTAAGAAAAACTGGAGTATGGCAGTTTACATATTTTAACCCAATTTTCCGTTTAACTCTTTTCCCGCCATTGACAAGATATCTCGTCAATCAAGAGAAAACGCTTCCCCGCCAATGACGAGTATTTCCGTCTTTCCGCAATACCGCAATTATCCACTAGGTGGTGCTTCCGCAATTTTTTAAACCGGAAGTATTGCCCTATGGCAAGCTGCTGCATGTCCGTGTATGTTTTAAAGATCGCTCTGAATGGGATCTCTATGAAAAGTCCGTCACAAAAATGGAATTATCTCAGCTTTTTGCTCAAAATGTGGTGTTTTTGCAGAAACCTACCCATATTCAAAAGCTGGTTACAAAAGGAACTACTGAAGTTAGTAGTAGATGAAACGGGTTTTTTTGTTTGAAAGCAGAGGGTCTGTTCTTTCATTTGGTAGATTGAATGTTTATATATTTAAAGAACATTTTCTGGAAGGCATTAAACTTTTGTGAAAATTATGAATAGCGCTGGCGCTGGCTGGCAACTTTTTTTAAAAACGCTGGCGGTGAATGAGTTAAAGAACACAAAACCAAATATAGCTGCAAGCCGGGGTCAAGCCGAAAATGGCACAGAAGGATGTAAAGTTGAGTTTGAATAAGCAGACTAAAGAACTTTGGTAAACCTAATGATCTAGAGCACTGAAGGACATGTGCGTGATGCTTGCAGTGGCAAAACATAGGTCACAACATGTTACAACAAGTTAAATGAGTCAAAAGAGACCACCCCCATGTCTCCACGGTGTTCTGATGCAGAGAAAAAGCTCTTGCAGAAACGGTTAATAAGGTATTCTCATTGGTTGCTAGAGAGTAAATTGACATCCACCATTGATTACTTTTGATACTCCAAGCCATAAATGATTTTAGACATACTGTTGTAGTAGTTTTAGGCAAAAATTACCATATTTCTATTTCAAAACCACTAGGTGGTGCAATGACAAAATTGTGCATGCACCCTCAGATCATAACTGTGTTGCATCTAGTTAGTTTTATGACTATACATTTTAGTGTAGTGAAGAAACAGTTGTATGACCATAGGGTTGCTTGGTTTCAAAGGTTTTGTTCAATTATAAGGCCAACTACATTTTTTTATGTAGCCTCAGACTGTGGTCATACATCAGCGTATCAAATCTGGTGAAAAAATCTCTTTTCGTTGCGAAGTTATAACCATTTATGTGTAAAAAAACCCACAAAATGTAAAGGTAATTTTTCGTTTTCGCAAATTTCTGCGATTTCTGATGAAAATTTTAATATAGCGCCAATAGAAGTTTTTGTTCAGAAGGTAATGTGGAATTCATAGCTGCCAAATAGAGCGTGTGCCACCCACTGTACGTTTTGTGATTTTGTTAGCCGGAGTAGGTTAGTTAGGGCGTTGCTGACGCTGAAGATTCATCTATAATTGTTTTCTTTTGTAGATGGATTGTTCTTCCTATGGCGTTTTCGAGTCGATCAGAATAACGCTCGCAGAGATATTCGCGTGTGTTTTTTAAGCGCTATTTTGAAGCACATGGATAACCGTAAGGCGAATCCTGGCATGTTTGGTATCGTTGGACTCAGCAACTATTCAAAACTCCAAGGAATAAAGTCCCGTGAAAATACATTGACCGCAGCCAAAGTTATGTGTTGCTAAGGAGTTCGTTTGGAAAACTTTAAATGTGACTTTCCTCAATATTTAGATTTTTTACGCTCTCAGATTCCAGTTCTTGGCCAAGTATTGTCCTCCTGCAGCTAGGGTTGCCAATTGTCCCGGATTAGCCGGGACGTCCTGTATTAGCCGGGACGTCCCGTATTAGGCGGGAAGTCCCGTATTAGCCGGGAAGTCCCGTATTTCAAGCCTAATTTATTTGTCCCGTATGGGACGTAATGCATCCCGTTTTTTGACTGCTACGCTTGATCTAACGAGTGACTGATACAACAGGCTTCGACTTCATGTGGCGCTACAACGACAGGCAGATAACATCAAAGGGATTCGAAAAATCCTACAGAAGCCACTATCGAAATGCTCTCGCGGTACTTTGATGTCATCCACTGTCAGTCCCTGCGGAGCCACAAGCAGCAGTAGTGCTGATCACGACACCTTTTATCCAATCACAGATCCCCAGCACATTACGTTTTAAGAGGGTCAAATAATACGATTTTATGTTTGTTTTTTATATAGTCCGTTACTAGCTGTTTGTATAAGATCGGCATAGTTACAAAGTTTGGTCTCAATTCTGAAGAGATCGCTGATCCAGACCTGCCTAAAACGCATCAATCTGAAGGATTTAATCATTTTCAACTTTACTAGAACATTTTGGTGCTTCTGATTCACATACTGTAAGTGTGTTTTAATTTATGTTTTTGATGTTGACCCTGTAAGACGACCACATTTTATAGAATCTATGTTAGTTTAGTTTGTCACAAGATTAAAATGATAGAGATAATGTTTTATTTACCTTTAGTGCGGGAGTCACGAGTGTTTTGTTTTAGACAGGTAAAGTTAACTTAATGGTTCAAAAGTAGCCTTACGGTGTTACAAGTAGGCTACCTGCTGTAAATTAACAAACTATTAATAAACCTACCATGTATGTTCCCAGGGCATAAGAGTTATAAATTAATATTAAAATAGGAGATTAGCTATCATTTTGACAAATGGCTTAAATACACTGTATACAAAACCATATACGCACTGCTGCGACCGACCACATTTTGTCCCGTATTTCAGAGTGAGAAAGTTGGCAACCCTACCTGCAGCTGAGGTCATGCAGCCTAAACTCCGCCCTTTTAGCAGGCAGTAGAGCGCTTAAAGGCGGAGTGTTGATATTTGAAATCACCTAAACAAACACGCCCCTACCCCAATTGAATCTGGACATTCTTTTGATATACCCGCCCCACACATACGCAACCCCGGCAGTAGACACGGCCCTTACTGCTGATTGGCTACAAGTGTGTTTTGGTAGTCGGCCCGACTCCCTTTTCCAATGCGTTTTTTCAAGCATTGTGCACTCCGCCTCTAAGCGCTGTAGCATTGGTATTAATAGTGGTTGAACAATCATTTTAAACCAGACTGATTATACCTTACAAATCTTACTATTTCAACATGTTGTATAAGGGTTTTATATTTAATCGTAATCCTGAAATAACACGAAAGAGTTTAAAATGCGGAAAATAACTTCCCAGCAGGCATATTACCGACCTTCAACGTTGAAATATGCTTAAAATAATATCAGTTCATGTTTCAACGTTGATACAACCATGACACAGTTAATGCTAAGCGGTTGCAAAAGGTTAATAAAATGCTTAAAAATCTACGTTAAAATAACAAATAACTGACATTGATTCAATTTCTAAATCAAAAGGTAATTCAACGTTGATTCAACCTTGTCCATGACCATGACATTGATTCAATGATGAATCAACGTTGAAGTGCCGGCTGGGTGGGCTGATACACGTTAAAATGCATTATAAAGATCTGTCATGCATCATCTATTAAGTTTTGAATGTAGGCTACATTGAATTAAAGTGTGCAGTGAACTTTGTTGCCATGAAACTCCTGCTGGCATCTTTCATTTCATATTCTCTCCCAGCTGTCCTTGCCTATATGATGGCGTAAACAGAATGGGTCACGTGACATCAGGGCCTCTATCCCAACAAACCATACATCAATGGAACATACATACAAGATGATTTATAAATATCGATTTAAAAAGAATTGACAATTTTGTGGTCCAGGGTCACAAACATAGAACAAAAGAGTAAATTAGCTCTTAATAAAATAAGATTTTGGTTATATGATACAATAAATAAGTCATAATTTTGAGGCATGTCAGATGTTCATGTATTACAACTATGATGATGAAGTTGGTAGCCAAATCTTCTAAAGTGTTGTTGTTTACCTATGAAGACAGTAAAAATGTATCCCTCAGACAAATCATGGATTATTACTCCAAAGATTAAGCGTTTGATCTGCCTGAGACAAAAAGCCTTCAAGACCGGAAATCAAGTGCTCTATCAATGTTCTAAATCAGTGTTCTTCAACCCCAGTCCTCGAGGACCCCCTTCCAGAATGTTTTAGATGTCTCCTTAATTAGCACACCTTATTTAACTCATTAGCGTGTTAGGGAGACATTCTGGAAGGAGGCTGATGAGTTGGTTCAGGTGTTTTAAACAAGGAGACATTTAAAACTTTCTGGAAGGGGATGCTTGAGGACCAGGGTTGAAGAATTGTAAGGGTTTTGTCTTGTGTTCTGCTTGTTTTGTTTTTAGGTCTTTTATTTTGACATCATGTCCTGTTTCTGGTCTTCTATTTTGAAATCTTGTCATGTCACACTTCACTTTGTACTTCCTGTTTGTTCACTATGGCCCTGTCCCAAATGGCGCACTTCATGTGGACTTTCGGTCTCATGGCCTTAAATTACGCGTGCTCGCTTAGTCCACAAGTCCGTAGGGTGTCCCATCTGTCAATTTAACGCTTTGAAGTGTGCTCATCAGCGCCTCCTTTGCCCCCTTGATGCGGTCTTCAGCGAAGCCCGCACTGCAGCAGGCTTCGCGCACTTTACCAACCCAAAAGTCCTTGCAAAAGAGCAATCAGACTAATCAGACGACGGAAGGGAGGAGCTCACACTGACGGGCAACTTCTCTACCTATTTCCGGTGTGACGCCTTGAGTCTGTCCCAAAATAAGACTCCGTTGCACCCACGTGGACTCGCATTAAGGGTCCCTTAAGTATGGACTACGTGATGTCATCAAAGTGTGGACTCTGAGGAGGACCACAAGTCCGGAGTGTGCCATTTGGGACAGGACCTAAATATCTGGTTCATTGGCATCATCTCACTGCGAAGTATTGTATGTGTACAGCTGCATTACATAGCGTTCCTTGTCTTGTCATTTGGTTCTTGTTTTGGATGTTCTGAATTTTGACCCATTGCCTGTTTTTTGGATTACTCTTTTGGATTACCCTCTGGATGTGTTTGTCTGCCCTTCGGGGATTTTACAATAAACCTTCTTGCACATGGATTCTCTTCTCACTGCTCTAAAGGAACAAAGTCCAAAGGGAAATAAGTGGAGAGGGCTTGGCACAGAAAAATTAAATCAAATGTGCGGATCTGTGAAAAAGGTGGATAGAATTGAAGTCCCAGGAATTAATTCCCAAGATTTTGTGACAATTGCTAATGTGATTAACACAAAGTTAGTCAAGGTGACTGTAACGGGTGCTGCTTTGAAGAAAGCGAGTGAAAAGGTGAATCCATTTGCAAAAGGTGTTTATTAGAAAAATCCCAATAAGGGCCAGCAAACATCCATTAAGGGAGATCCAAAAACGTAATCCAAAACCGGCACAATGTCAGGGGCAGGCAGAGTTCAATCAGAAATCCAAATAAACAGGCACGGGTCAGAAACAGGCAGATAAACAGGCAGAATACAGATAACAGAATACAGGACACAGAATACAGGTAAACGGGTTGGTTGAGCTAAGCATTAATCAGCCAGGAACAGGTGAACAGGAAGTGACTTATATACAAAAACAAACAGGAAGTGTGAAGCGTGACATGGCAAGATGATTTTCAAAATAAAAGTCCAAACAGAGCAGAAAATCAAAAAGTACAAATAACAAAAATACACAAAATACAGAAAAATACAAGACAAAACCTTACAGAATCCCCCCTCTAAAGGGCGACTCCCGGAGCCCAACATACAAATAATCAAGTCCAATAGAGGGTGGGCGGGTGATCCAGGACCTCTTAGCAATGGCAGGGCAGTTCATGAGAGGTCCTAGGTCATGAGGCCAGGATGGTCCAGGGTCGTGGGGCCAGCATGGTCCCGGAACATAAGGCAGATGTGGGCCCGGGTCATGGGGCAGGTGTGGGCCCGGGTCATGGGGCAGGCTGGGACCTGGGTCATGGGGCAGGCTTGGACCTGGGTCATGGGGCAGGCTTGGACCTGGGTCATGGGGCAGGCTTGGACCTGGGTCATGGGGCAGGCTTGGAGCAGAATTATTGGGCAGACATGGACCTGGGTCATGGGGCAGGCTTGGACCTGGGTCATGGGGCAGGCTTGGACCTGGGTCATGGGGCAGGCCTGGACCTGGGTCATGGGGCAGGCTTGGACCTGGGTCATGGGGCAGGCTTGGAGCAGAATTATTCTGCCGGTCAGAAACAGGCAGATAAACAGGCAGAATACAGATAACGGGTTGGTTGAGCTAAGCATTAATCAGCCAGGAACAGGTGAACAGGAAGTGACTTATATACAAAAACAAACAGGAAGTGTGAAGCGTGACATGGCAAGATGATTTTCAAAATAAAAGTCCAAACAGAGCAGAAAATCAAAAAGTACAAATAACAAAAATACACAAAATACAGAAAAATACAAGACAAAACCTTACAGTGACTCAATCTCTCCTGCCTATTAAGTATGCAGATTTACCTTCTTACCTTCCATCTCCATCCTTGCCCACCATTAAGTGTACAGAAAATTGACCTCTCTTAACTGTCACAAATCCCCTGGTCCTGACGTGATTCCCCCAAGAATATTGAGTTTTGTATGCAAACTCAGCAATCCTATTTGTGCCATTATTAACAGCTCCCCTGTAGAAGGTGTCATTTCCACACAATGGAAAGAGGCCATTGTTGTACTCATACCAAATTTCCACCAAAAGAACCAGGTTCAGTCTGCACATTAGTTTAGTTACAACTGATTTTGCCAAAGCTTTTGATGCTGTTGACCATCAGTAGCAATAAAGTGCCTCTTGGATCTTGGAGCGAGACCTAGTCATGGATTAGCAATTTTAAGTCTTATCATCATCAAAGAGTGCGTTACCAGGGATATTTATCCGTTTGGGAGTATCCTTCATGTGGAGTTGCCTAGGGAACCATATTGGGTCCCATAATCTTTACTGATTAACAATGCCCTTCAAGATTAAATTAGCCACTGGAAATATGTGGATGACATGACCGTGGCCCAGAGGTGGACGTCTCATCAGCCCTGTACTTTCCATCATACATTCAATTATCTTGGCATCTGGGTTGAGGATCATAAAAAGAAACTCAACTCAAAAAAAATGCAACGTCTTACAGGTCTCCCGAATGAAACATCTACCAGCTTGGCCTCCACTTTCTATCAGAACATTCTGAAAATCTGTGACTCTGTAAAGATTTTAGGAGTTACCATTCAGAGTGATTTAAAATGGGATGGTCAAGTGTTGTCCTCAGCCAACCCTGTATCACGAAATTATATATCTATAGTCACGTAATTTTGTGAGTGTTTTCCATGACACTCACACGTTTTTCCGCCTTTTTGCATAAAAATGTCACGTATTTCTCTTTACGTGTCACAGTCACGTATATGTTACTCAACTGTTTTGTCCTGTTTTCAAACCATTGACGCTTCGGTTTAGGGTTAGATTTGGTGTTTGCGTTAGGAAGTCACTTTAAGTATTGGTTTATCTACCTTTTTTTTCTTGATTTATTTTTTTATAATTTATGATTTTTAAACCATTGTCGCCTGGCATTAGGGTTAGAGTTGGGTTTGTGTAAGAATGTCATTTTATGTAAATGTAACCCTTAACCGAAGCGACAATGGTAAGACATAGGACAAAACAGTTGAGTAACAAATACGTGACAGTGACACGTAGGCCTACACAGAAATATTTGACATGTTCACACAAAAAGGCGGAAAAACGTGTCAGTGTCACGGAAAACACTCACAAAATTACGTGAGTATAGGTAATAGAAAGCTTTTTGCTTTTCGTCATCTAAAGAAATTTTATGTTCGAGATCAAGAATTGGTTACCATACTGCATGGGTATGTGCGCTTTGTGTTAGAGTATGCAGTCCCAGTTTGGCATAATTCTTTGACTACCGATCAAATTTAACGTTTGGAAAGGGTGCTGAAACGAGTTCGTAAAATCATACTGCGACGAAAGTATGAAGGATATTCCAGTGCCCTCTCCTTTCTCGGATTGTGTACACTTGCAGAGAGATGAGTCCAATTGTGCCTTGATTTTGAGCTATATATAATGTAAGTCTGGCTGCACCACTCAGGGAGCAGGGTCATTCTACGGAAATGTCCACTTTTTTGTCCCTAGCCTTTACAGAAATATTACACGTGAAAAACACTTCAGGGTTAATTTTTCTTTTATATTTTAAAATGAAACAATATGTTATTTGAACAATTACACCTTCTTGAGCCATCAATGTAGCAATATTTGATTTTTATAAATTAATTAGAATTCTAAGCACCACAGAAGTGCTCGTCCCCACAGTCACGTCCAGAGGGAAATGCTTTATTTTGAGATCAAAAACAGGGTTTTCTTCCATTTAAAATACAATAATGGGGCGGTTTCATGGACAGGGATTAGATTAAGCCAGGACAAGATCTTTGTTGAATTAGGAAATATAACTAGTTTTAACAAACATGTCTTATTAAAAACATTACTTGTGTGCATTTTGATGCAAAATAAAGGGCACTGCTGTATTTTAAGATATGTCAGTGCAAGTTGTTTTCAGTTTGGACAGCTCTTACATTTATTTTAGTCTTGGGCTGCGTCCGAAACCGCATACTGAACAATAGGTACTGAATAAGATGAAGTATCTACTTACTTGCCGTTAAATTCTCTTTTATAAATTCATTGAATTCTGCTAAACTTAAGAATTAAGCTTTAAAGCTGAAACAATTATAAATAATATTTCAAAAACACCTTTAATATTGCTAAAGAAGTAAGGTAACACCAGTGACAAAATGGTGTATGCAGTCTTTAAATACATGCACACAAAAAATAAAAAATCATTAAGCTTTATGTGTACTCATAAAGTCAAAGAGTAATCTAATAATGTGTTCTAAGTTTAAATGTTAGAAAAAGAAATTCATTTTAAGACATCTTGCCACACCAAAAGTGGATGTTTCTGTAGAATGACCCAGCAGATGAGAAACTCTACTAAACTGACAACCCCCAGATGCCGAATGGAAAAATTCAGGAGATCTCCCATTACCTATATGTGTAGACATTTAAATTATTACGGATTTTAAAAGAACTTTGTATACCTTTATGACGTATTTTATTATTTTTCTTTTGAATCTTGTATTTTCAATTTAGATAAACTAGTACTGACATTTCATTGTAACAGCAAAATAATTCAGTGTCATAATGACAAATGTGCTTTGGTGTAATGATGCTGAAAAGTCAATGAATAAACAAATAAATTAGGGCTGTCAAACGATTAATCGCGATTAATTTGCATACAAAATAAAAGTTTGTTTTTGCATAATATATGTGTGTGTGCACTGTGTGTAATTATTTTGCATATATAAATACAAACACATGCATGTATATATATTATTATATATAAATAAAATAAAAAACACATAAACAATCTTAAATGTATACACGTATGTGTGCATTTATATATACTTTATATTTACATAATAATTACACACAATAAACACAAAAATATATTATGCAAACACAAACTTTTATTTTGTATGCGATTAATCGCAAAAGCAGATGTACTTGATTATATAGAAAACAATTTTGCCTTTGGTTTCGTTTTTAAAAAAAATTGATTAAAAGTTAATCATAACACATCATAATAATGTAAGGCAGAGATTTTAGTCACTGTTTAGGCTTAAATGACAAACTTTGTAAATAATGTAAAAAATAGTACAATATCATTAAGCCCTATATAGCATTTAAAAGCAATAAAACAGTGAAGTACAAGCATGCAAAACTCACCTATTGACATTATTGCAAATCCAACAGCAATATCAGACGATGGTGTAAGTTTAGAGGTAAAAATGTCCGAATTGTAACTCCCATTGACTCCTTCGTGTCTTGTTGTGTTTGAAAACATATTAGGGAAATTAATTATAATCACAAATAGTCACTATAAAGAGCCTATATAAAACACGATCATCTCCGTCTTCCGTTCACTCATCCATAATGAACGCATATACAGGTACTATACTGTATATAGCCTACCATTGAGGAGACACTTCACTGGTCACCATGGCTTTCTTTCTTCCCTTCTTTTATCCATTGCCACTACATGTGCACATTTTGAAGTTTTAAGTACAAATTAAGGTATGTTTAGTACACGTCTTTCGCAAATAAAGAACAGAATTAATATCTCCTAAATTTCATTTCCGTGTGAATGTGCAAATCAAAAATGAAACAGCCTACGCTAAAATGTAAAGCTCCTTGACTAAAGACAAAAATATATAAATATTATTTATTTTTTTATCTTATTTGTGTTAACTGTAGCATTGCACAATCTTTTTCTATTTAATTCCTTTCTATTTTGTCAAATGTTACATTTTTTTTCAGATGTTTTACAATTTAAACAGAGACCTCTAGTGGTATAAAGTTACATTGTGTGCAGGATTATAAAGGGAGGACAGTACAATACATATCATGTGACACAGAAAGAGATGACCACACAATTCAGGATGCAATGTAGCTTCCAAACACCAGAGGTCTCTGTTTTACAAAAAACTAATGCCACAGGTCTTAAAAGCAACAGTTATCACAGATTTCTGAACAAAGTAAGGAGAACAACAACATCAATAAAACGTTTAACATTTCTTGTCTTGTATTTCCCGCAGCAAAAGGTGAGTAAATAATAGCATTTATTTTTTATTTTTGCATTTACACCGAGTTACAAAAGTAATGTGTACGTGATGAGTTCAAAAGCAAACATATTTACTTGTTTAACCAATGTTATTGTACAGTCTGGCTTTAACATATAACAATTCTTAAATACTCTCTCGATATCTAGGAAAAGAAAAAACACATCTCTTCACTTTGTGAATATTTTGAATAAAACTCTTTTCTTTCTCTTTTATCCAACAGTTATAGCCTCTAGCAATTGTTTTAACTTTGTAACTTTGTATAGCACTTCTGATATTATTGCCTATCTAAAATGAATGGCGTCATTGTATTTTTTAAGTTGCTTTGGATAAAAGCATCTGCTAAATGTCTACTTGTAAATGTAAGAATGTCATAAATGTTAGGCATTTGCTTTATACTGTGACTGGGGGAGGCCTGACTGAGCTCCTTCAATAAGGGTGATACAAAATACAATGGGGTTTACATATAGCCATGAATGCCTCAACTGTTTTCAAAGATCTTTTCACAGAAGAGCATTTCTAATGCAATCCATTCTCTCTGCTAGAAAACATTGTATACCCACTTATTATTAGTAGCATACAGACGTCTGATACACAAATGTTTGTTGATAAAACATGCATGTGTTCAAACAGAAATCAAATGTTAATCAAATGTAACATTGTGTACTTTTCCTTCATATTTATCTTACCAATTTCTTGCAATTGTGTTTTTACTGTCATATACTGTCCTATATAGTTGCGATTGTATCTGATTCGCCCACTGGGGGTCAGAGTTTACAAACTTATTATTTTTAGACATAATGGAATCTTAAAATACAGAACCTGTGAATTATTGGTTTTCATATTAATGTGTAGATTCGTATTAAGAATCGGTTTCTTTTTACGCTTAATTTATTCTTTAAATGAGTTTTAGGAAAATCCCTCATTGAGTTTATTGTTCTTGCAGGCATCTGAAAGTTGATATCTTCTTAAATGTATATCGTTCAATTCCTACATGGTTATCCAGCGATAGTACTGGGCCGGTACCGGTGCGCGTTCTCACTGAGTCTGCGCGCGCACGCGGCCTGTGGGAGTTTCAGAATAACGGAGCCAAAGATCATCCTCATCCCGGAGGTGAGGCCCAGCGAGTACAAGTCCGTGACACGCCTCACTAAAAGCAGAAAGATGAGTTCACGAGTCTGATCTCAAGCGTGTCCTGTACTCGATTTGGGGATTTAGATCGGATCCAGTGGTTTGGCCGCGTGACTCCAGCGGTAACGGCAGCGGCATGAGCCCGTGTAACTGACGCGCATGCATCCGAACGGGACACGCATTTTCGGAATCGAATCCAGTCTTGGAGCAGTCGATCTAAAACTGACGGGTTCGCCGACCATCATTCGCTACATGTGACCGATCCGAACCGTCCGAATTCATCGGCAGCTTCACCGACGGGCTGCGCATTAGCACGGTGAGAAAACATTTTCACGGCAAGATTAGTGGACTTATAACGAGATCCGTGCTGATGTCATTTTAGCCGTTTTTACTGGATCCGGATTGCTGTTATGCTCCGGTTCGGGTCGGGTGGGTAACGGATCCGTCAAGGACTTTAGTCCAAATCTCATTAATCACCAGAATCAACCTGACTCCGACCAGTTTAAGCGCAGAACAGATCGTACAAACACATTTAAATGTTAAACTACAGACTTAATCAATCAAACACTACGATAGCAAGTATGTTATAAATGAATAAAGCACGATCAGATGAGTGATGTGACCGTTAAACTGAATTCATGACCTGAGTTCGCGTTAGCTTAGCATGCTAACACATCAGCGCGCGTGTATTTGAAACATTTTAAGCTTTTGTCAAACAGAATTGATGTTATAATCGCATTTTATTTATTCATATGTTGGTTTTGCAGTCGTTGAACAAGACCGTGTTCTCGGGAGATTGGCAATGCTGAGAAAGCAGCTGTTATAACGGCATGTAAGTTAGCATGTTAGCAGCGTTAGCGCTTTATTCAGTCTCTTTGACACATTTTAGCTTATTTAAGAGCTTTTATGTGGTATTTCACACTGAAACGGATCCATAAACGTCTTGCAGACAAAAATTAATGGTTTTGCATGTGTTAAACCGATTCAGGGGGTGTCCGTATACGGTAAATCGTATGATTGATTGACTTTTGTTGTTATTTTTTATTATTGTACGTATACCGTCTTTTTATGACATACATTAATCCAGGATAGATGCGGTATTAATCCTGGTAACCTTGTTTTGAAATGCTGTATTTTGTATGTTGGTCGCCGTTAAACTGTAGTGGCTCCTCCTTGCATGCATATCAGGAAATACACTTTAAATTAGCATTGTTTGTTTATCATGATTTACAGATATCAAAGTCTAACTTGCTTAGTGTGATTGTCACGGTGTGGAGGCACATTTGTACATGAGCTGACAGTGTGTGTATGTATAACAGTACACAGCCATAAGGTTTACCTCCATTCATTCAGTGTATCCACGTGTTGTGATCTTTGGCTTGTTTTCAATGTGTACCCATTGCTGAAGTGTTGTTGAGATTTAGTTTGTTTTGTGTTTCACAGCCAGGACAGTACAGAATGGCTCCTCATCTGGACGCGGCCCGGAAACTGGCCTGGATCTTACTGAAGTCGCTGCTTCGTTTCATCTTCATGTTTATCAATAACTGTGTCGCGATCCCATCCTACTGCCTCTACCTGTTAGTACTGCAGCCTTTGAGACTTCTGGATCCCCACACGTTTTGGTACATTGAGGGGGTCATGTTCAGATGGTTGCTGGCGATGGTGGCTTCTTGGGGATGGTGTGCAGGCTACACCGTAACAGCATATTTTTGTTTCTTGTAACTTGGAGTTTACTGTATAAAGCTGAGAAACACTGGGATGGCCGGACATTTGGTGTATAGAGGGACTTCACTAACCGCAGCGCGAATCGAGTTTATCGTAAGCAACAGTGTGGGCACCAAATATACGATTTCACAGTGTGAAACACATTTTATTTGTTGTTCTTGACTGTGAGTTCACACCAGAAGCAAATAAATAGCACTATTCCCGCATAGATAGACGCTTGAACATTTTGAGTGAACTCTCGCTAGACGCGTCTTGAAATTTTATTCCCGTCTCTATAAAAACGAAGATGTGTCGTACAGCTCTGGGGGTCCACATACAACAACGATAATTTTATCAAGTTGTTGCATATTTCTGCCTCCGCTCGCTATGTCATAATCATGTCACTACTAGATCAAGCTCCTGATTGGTTAACGCGACGCAAATTGAAAAATTTGAACGGATGTCTATTGCGTCTTTGAATTGACTTAACATGTAAATCACTTGCACTTAACGCCTCATCCGCATCTGGTGTGAACACACCATTATGGGTCTTGGCTGAGAAATGGCCCGGGCTATTTTTTGCCATTATCTCAAGTGTATTATCCAGTGACGCCAAATTTTGGCTGTTGAGTGCACATCTATTGACTATTTGTGAATCTTCATTGACTCACGCTTTGGTGTTTCCTGTTTTGCATTGATTTACTTCCTTTGTTTTGGAGATAAGTTTGAATAAGATGTTTTGGTTCCTTTTTATTAAAAGTTGTATTTTCACACTATTATCAATGAGAACCTCAAGGGAGATCTTATTTGATTTCACATCTGGTTTCATTCATCCGAGACAGGATTGCTTGTGGATTGGCCTGTACTTAGTTCATAACCTGCAACATAAGGGATTTTACATCAGATTGTTTTGGTTCTTTCATGTAAAACTGGTTAAAATTGCTGGCTAGGTTAGATCTAGCTAAAGATCTCAAAGCTCTAGACTATCGTGTGGACCACGAGACAGAGACACAAGGTCTTGGACAGTCGCGTGATTACGGAACAGATAAAACCACTTATCCCTTTACAAAGAGGCTGTTTACACCTGCTGTTAAGATTCGTTTTGGTCGATCGTATCACAAGTAGACAATGTTAAAGGTCATGTTTTTCCTGATCCCATTTTTTTCAAACTTTAGTTGGTAGGGTTGCTTTTAGAGCATAAATAATACCTGCAAGATGATAAAGCTCAAAGTTCAATGCCAAGCGATATATTTTCTTTAACAGAATTCACTTTTTAAGGACTACAGAGAACGCCCGGTTTGGACTATAGCCCTCTACTTCCTGTATATATGAAGTCAATATAAGAATTTTTGACTTGCATCCGGCCACAGGATTATGTCAGTCGCCAGCTTTGGCTCAAACGGCTCTGCTAAGCTAAGCTGCTATCGAATGACAACACACTAAACAAGCTACACAATCAGAACTCGTTACGTATTTCTGAAGGAGGGACTTCATAAAACAAAGAAGACATAAGCCCGTTTTTAGGACAGTGAAAACAGCGCTATATAGATAAGTAAAATACTGCGTTTTTTTCCATGTGAAACATGAACACAAACATAGCATAACATAACAGGAAAACGGGGTCTTTAAATACATGTGTAAATGGGGTGTGAAACAATTTGACCTTGTGCACTTTTGACTACATCCAGAGGAAGTCAAAAAACACATTGGACCAGATGTGTAGATGCTTATAAGGGCCTTTTTACACCTGGTCACTTAATATTTTTTCTCTGATTGGATAGATAATCGGATTTGTTAAAACTGTTCCATTTACATTCGGCCACATAAATGCATTTCGGAAAAACGAATATGAATCCGATCTTCTACTCCCACCCAAAATGCAAATACACTATTCATTACTCTGCCTTAAAAAACTTAAGAAGAGGTTTATGCAACAATAGGCAGCACTTACTGTATGTTGTACTGTATGTTGGTCAGGGGACGCGCGTCTCCTTGCTCGGCATGAACTGGAGCATGCAAAACAGCGCAGCAGGAGTTCACAAAACTCCCTCTCAAAGTTTTATTTCTTTGTTTAATATGTTTGTCTTTTATTCGTTCTAGGAAGCTTTTTACCCGCTGTCGTCGCTACATAAAGCAACAAGCGTGCCATCTTTGTTTGTTTGCTGCTTTGCCGGCTAACTTCGGGGTGGCGTGGTTACGTTTGGGAGGAGTTCTGTGCTGGTTTCATCAATCAGATGTATTTACACTTGTCCAGTTTGTCTGAAATGAGGCCCAGACCCCCTCCTGAAGTGGTTTGAGCGATCAGATTTAAATCCGTCTCGAAAAAGTTTCAAAGGGCATTTACACCTGGCCTTTTTACAATTGAATGGCTATCCGATCAGAGAAAACGCATGAAGTGACCAGGTGTAAAAAGCCCCTATGTCTGTGTTCGAGCAGCCACAAAATGCCACCTACTTTTTGCCTATTGATCTAATGTGATGTACAGAGCACAATGTTTTTGCTTCGGATTAGTGTTTAGTGTTTCCCACAGGGTTTTGAGAGACGCGGCGGTAATGACATCACACGCCGATTAGCATATATGTGATGTCATTGCGTCATGTTTTACTCTTTGATCTGTCACATTATATTGCATTTTAACACAACTGAATGCTATTTTTTACATATCTGTTCTGTTGTCTATAAAATAGTGACTAAACACAACCCAGTAACGACCCACGACATACACTCCTTGTTTACTCCAACCAGCTGTTTCTTTAACTGCTGCTAAAAAATGTGACATCTTCTGACAAAATCACCATACATTTACATTGAGGCCATACTGATACTGCTCTTCTCATCAGTGTTGTTGCGTTATGAGCGTTTTTTTTTTTTTTAAATACGAGTGGTAGTTTTTTTTATAGCGTATAGCGCAGACAATTTGGTGCAAATTCAGAAATATGACAAAGCAGAAGTATATATGAAAACCGTTGCGCATCCTACGCTGTTGCCGCTACGCTGTAGAATGTACACACTATAACGAGCCCCTAAGCTGTTACCTAAATGCCCACAAATTAAGACGAGCAGTTTTGTTATGAATTATGTTTTTTATTGAATACCTGCTTGTGTTTGGCTGCAATTTGTTGTCACATGGACGCTATCTTCAGTTCAAAGGTCAGCCTTGAACAGGAAGCATCTAACGTTTTGATCATAAATGGCATATAAATAATTTTACTGGTTTGTCAAGGTCAAAGCAGTTTGCCTTCATTTCTCACCTGGTTAGAATCTCATTTTTTTTAGAATGCTGCCATAAAGGTGATACATTAACATTTGGCAGGCACATTTATCCAAAGCTACTTGCAGTGCAATACAATGTATCCATTTTTATGAGTATGTGTTTTCCCTGGGCTCAAACCCATGACCTTTTGTGCTGCAAATCCAATACACTACCACTGAGCTACACAGGATACAATCAAACATAAAGGCTAGGGATGCACCGAATATTCGGCCACCGAAAATTTTCGGCCGAAAATGGCCCAAAAGTGGTTTTTCGGTTTTCGGCCGAAAGACTTTTATCACCGAAAAAATACGGCCGAAATAATGTGATGACGCAAACAGAAACCGCGACCTGCACGTGCCTGTCTGAAGTAACATATCTGCGGTGTGGACTAGGTTTCTCTCAAACCCGCGTCCGCCGAATTTCTGACCAGGATCTCCGCAACCTGTGAGTTTCACTCCCGCCCACGACCGTAATGTTTGTGTCCAAACCCGCGGAGTTTCTCTGGGCATTTGTGTACAGTTTTCACAAGCTCCGTCTAAACATTCGTTCAGATTAACATCCAGAACAACAGACATTTAACATGATTGCTTTTAAAATTAGGGATGTGCACGAATGGTCAAATATTCGATCTGCAATAATAATTAGAATGGGGAAAAAATGATATTCACATGTTTTTAATCCGCCACCGCAGCATTACGGCTACTGCTCATTGAATCCTTTTTCACTTCACCTGTACGGTCTTTTACAGACTTTAATATAAAATATACATGAAAATTAATATGTATGTATTTCTGATTGTTTTGGTAATTCAGATTGCAGACTCATTTAAGTGTTTAGAGTTTTAATTCCGGGTGTTAGACGTGCTTCGCCGACGCATCAGCGTGCATGATGAGAGATTTGTTCGCTTCCTTATATAGCCTAGTTTATTTTGTTAAAACGACACGAGGCATGGAAAGCGAAACGGAGAACGTTTATTTTATCTGTGGATATGGTTATAACGAACCCGATAACTGCAAATGCCGTACCAGCAAACAATAGCTCTGTTTTGTGAAGTGTTGTTAAATTAAGCTCGTAACTTTGCACCCTCAGCAATAATGTATCAAGCCAGCTTGCGTTATTTATAACATAATATTAAATTCAGATATATTTGTTGGATCCGTTTGTTGTTCTCACTGGATAACAACAGAGCAGAGTTTTTTCTGCAGCTGGCATTAATGAGAAAAACGGGTTTCACCGGAGAAGGTAGGCTAAATATGATTTTCTTTTTAAACAAAAACATGTCAGACTAAATAAAGAAGATATTCATATTTGACTGAGCCTTCGACCCATTCGGGGTTTTAACGTGCATTAAAATGCCATCATTTTTTTATCAGCATTCTGTAACATTAACGTTAGAACAAAACCACAACTAGCACATCTCAGTTTTTAAATGTATACTGCATGGCAAACAAGCACCAAAGGATTAATTAAACAAATCCTTCAGCCTATATAACTGAAGTTGGGTTTGTTTATGCCACATGCTGTTTGGCTTATTTTTCTTTTCAAATTGTGTGTGTTGACTCCATTTCTATTACACACAAAAATACCATAAGTGCAATGGTAGTACTAATAATTGGCATATTTTCTTTCGGTGTTTCGGCTTTCGGTTTTCGGCCTTGGTTTCCTCGTTTTCGGTTTCGTCCAAGAATTTTCATTTCGGTGCATCCCTAATAAAGGCTTAAGAAAAACAGATCTGTCCTCAGTAAAATTTGTTATTTTTCATCTGCCATCATTAATACCAGATAATCTTAAATGTTAGGCTAATGCTGCTGTTCATGGTTGATATTTTGGACGACATCTGCACATAGCAGCACAGGTCACATCAGAGGATAAGAATACAATGCTTGAAACCAAGATTGGCACGATGCCATGTCCCTGTAACAGCTGTGTGCCCACAATATACAACTTTTCTGATATTGTTTAAGGATGCAAAGAAGTATTTTAAACAATCAGCTGATTTGGGATGTCCAACAACTGGTGAACTATAGTAGTCCATCCTAAAGTCAGTGCCCATAATACCCAATTTTATAATAATGAAAACTTTTTATTCTTTACTAAAATTGTTTAATCTTTCTCTTTTGCTGTAATACATACATCCACAAAGAGATGGCAAGTTCGCATGCAAAAAAATTCCTGCACCGATAAACAAAAATTTTAGTAGCATAGCAGCAGCAAATGCAGATTCAATCACTCCCAAAGGATAAAATTAATTACCATCCTAAATTGTTTTAGGCTTGTAAAATCAGGTTTACTTGACCCTAATTGAGTGTGTGTCTCATGTAGGGCTGCAAAACGATTAATCGTGACTAATCGTTTGCAGAATAAAAGTTTTTGTTTACATCATATATGTGTGTGTACTGTGTATAATAATGATGATATAAATACACACATGCATGAATAATTTTAATGGAAAAAATTAGGGATGCACTGATAGGGTTTTGTTTTTTGGGCCGATACCGATTTAAACAGACAACTTCTGGCCGATACCGATATTAAACACTTGTATACAATACTATACAGTTGGTCTATTAGCTAGTTTATTTCTGCATCAAATTATTTTTACTGAACATTGATTGGATCTAATTAACATTCAACTGACCAACATAATAAGAGAGGCACAAATTAAGCTAAAACAAATATAATAAGACAGCATGACAACCTTTAAAGGTCGTTTTTGCTATTCAGCATTAACAACATTAACTCATTTTTTACATATAATGGATTTCTTTATGCAGTTAATTAATAAACAATCGGTATCGGCCTTTCTCGTGCTATTGCCGATATGCCGATGGTTTCAAATTCATCAAAAATCGGCCGATAAATATCGGCGGCCGATACATCGGTGCATCACTAGTATGTAACATAATTGAATGCATTTGAAAATTAGAGATGGGTTCTGTTTTAATGTACCCAAGTGTAACTAAAATAAAAGTTTAATATACATGTTTGTGGCTCCTAATTTCTTTTTATTAATTACCCACTTGTAAACTTATGTTCACTGTTCTTTTTTTTATAAATATAGTATTTGTATTAAATTTATATTCATTGAGTCGAATCGAGAATTGAGCATAAAAATCGATTTGAGAATCGTAATCGAAAGGAGAATCGATTTGATAGCTTGTGAATCGAAATCGAATCGATTTGGAACATCTCAATCGATACCCAGCCCTAAAGTTTTGTGAGTCAGATTGGTGTGGACTGCAGCTTTGCATTTGGTTTGCATGGGTTTTTGCCACTAGGCTCTGTGACCAAGCTCCTGTATTATATGCAAAACATTTATGTTTATGGATTTAGTAGATGCTTTTTTCCAAAGTGATCAGTGCAATCAATATATCATTTTTTTTTTAATCATTTAGTGCGCTGCTAAAGTGGGTCTTTACCAGTTGGTGTACAGAAACACAAAAAATGCAGATTTGGTGATATGAGAGAATTATATTGGATGTGATGCAGCTTGATCTTTCAAACCAGTCTACTTTGATGTCTCAATCGGTCTGAAGTCTAAGTTTTATCTCATAAGTGACACCTTGCTGTTCTCGTCGTTAGCGGCAACAGATTTTTAGTGCGTTCGCTCTTAAATTTTTAATAGGTAATAGGTTTTTAAGTAAGGAATAATTGACGACGGGCCATTAAATGATAAGAAAATAATGCACGCTCAAGGTGCAATGGCACTCTGCTACGTAGGGCTGCACGATTAATCGTTTTTAAACCGAAATCGCAATGTGAATGGATGCGATTTTCGAATCGCAAGAGCTGCGATTATTTGGATTCAAAACTATCAAATATAACAATCATCTAGTACGCAGTTTTTGACAGTTCGCTTCATGCGCATTTTACGTTTGATGCAGTTTAAACCAATGGAGGGCATTAACACTGAGGTGCTGACTACACATCAGATAACACCATTTGGAAAACATGAGCGCGAGCAGCAGTTCAACTCCTCAACAAAGTGTACGGCCATATGATTTCCGCGATGCGGAAAACACGGACAGAATCGCGAAATGCATACAAATGGAATTAACTGCACAACGCGGAATTAAGTTGGCAGATTTTGGATTCAGTCATTTTTTGAAACCCATTATAACTCATTAACCGGCAAATGAAAGGACAGAAATGCGCGAAAACATTTCCCTTTTGTGTAATGTTGGACTTAAAGAAAGGTGTATATACGTCCGTTTCTCGTCATGCATCGCAAACAATGACAAACGCCTCATCAGACTATAAGCAGGTTTCATTAAAGCCCGGAACACAGCAGACGAAAGAGGTACATTATACTTTCTTGCACGCGCACATCTGCACCGCTTTGAATATTTACAGGCACGAGGATTCATGAAGCGCGCGCACAGAGAGCAGTCAGCACACGCGTGATCACTAAACTTAAGTTTTCTTTCTTGTCTAAGTGAACATAAACAGCTGGATGTTTATCAGTATATTGAAGCAGAGCAGTTTTAAAGCTGTCTTGTGTCTTAAAGTGACAGTAACCTGGTGCTTTCTGTGTTAGAAATGTTTATTACACACCAAAAATTAAAATCACTCCTTACTCTTAACTGAACAAGCTTCTGCAGCTCCACATTTAAAATCCTACAGTGAGGACTGTGCAGTGTTTTATTTGTATTTTTTGCTTATGTTAAATCATAGATTCTAATGACTAATATATTTACATTTATTACAGATGCCTAAGAAAGTAAAACAAGATGAGTATAGTCTTATGATTAAAAGAAAAAACTAAACATTTTGCTTGTCAGAAGCATTGTTGTAGTGACAGCCAAAATACATTGGCCTATATGTTATTTTAAATAAAACTTTCAATACATTTTTGTTAGATTGTATTTTTTAATGTTCTTAGATTTAAAAAAAAAAAAAGTGTGTCTGCAGAAGAGCAAAGTCTTGCAGACAACTTGGTATAATGTTTAAGAGGTTTTAAATAAACAGTTGCACAGCATCTTTTTTTTTTGGTGCTATTAAAACCACCACAACAAACCTGGATGTAGCTCTTTTATTATATACTAATGAATCGCACTTTAAATCGCGAATCGCAATTTTGATCAGAAAAATCGCAATTAGATTTTTTTCTCCGAATCGTGCACACTGTAAAAAATAAATTGTTGGCTCAATGAATTATTTTTTAGTAACTAGTTCCACAGAAATTTTACGTTCATTCAATTTCTGACTCCAAAGTGTTACCTGGATTGATGTTTTTTAGTTGGCCCAAACTTGACTCAAATATAAAAAAGTATGTTTGCTCAACTAGCTTTATAGTTCATTCAACTAAAATGTTTTAATCAGTTGAATCTTTAAAAACTTACAGCAAAGACTCTGTCAATTAAAATTTAAGTATTTACTCAATGTTGTATGTGTTATTTCAATTAATATTTATTATTTGGGAATTTTTAAGAAACTTTTTTAAATTATTTATCAAATAATTTATGCTGGTGTTGTTAACAAATAATTAACTTCAGTCACATAAAAACAAA
Source organism: Misgurnus anguillicaudatus (assembly GCF_027580225.2). Taxonomy (NCBI): domain Eukaryota; kingdom Metazoa; phylum Chordata; class Actinopteri; order Cypriniformes; family Cobitidae; genus Misgurnus; species Misgurnus anguillicaudatus. Next base: position 4,385,585 of record NC_073354.2, on the reverse strand, counting down.
AGCTTTATTCACTTATCATACAGTAATATTATGAGCATTTTGTTGTCAGGAAACATAGCTGTCATAAGTCCACATATTTACCTGATTTGTCTTAATTAGTTCAGTCAACATAGCCATTCTGAATGTTGACTGGATTTGAAAATAACCATTCATTTAATATTTTTAAACACAGATTTATCTAGACTTAAAATAATATGTCTTCTCAACTAGCTCAAACAAAAAACTTGGTTTAACTTATATATTTTTGCCCGTCCAACATTTCATTAGTTGGATTTTTTACAGTGCAGCCCTACTGCTACGCGTCGTGCTGCGTTACACCGCGGGTGTGCATTATTTTCAAATAATTCAAAGGACTGGAGTCAATTATTCCTCTTATACCACTGTTACCACAAACATTGCTCTGGTGCCTATTTTTAAGACATTTGACAAGTTAGGTGTGCAGTTATCAGAAATTAATGCATACCCACGGAACCTTTCTCAGCCAATCAGAATACAGCATTCAACAGACCCGTGGTCTAATAAGTCTTTTATTAAAGGCTGAATGGTTATGACAAAAAGCATAATTGTCGATTATTCACCTTGATATAGTAACTGCAATTATTATTGTCGATTAATAGACATTACATTTGTAGTTTTGAAATGTTTTATAACTTTCTTTGAAACAGCTGCATGATAAATTCTAAACATCCAAAACTACATAATATAATGTAAATAATATTGCGTTGAAACTGCAATTTTAAACTGCATTGAAACTGTATCCCAGCAGGGTTAGATCGCTCTAAACGATCCCAAACGAGGCGTAAGGGTCTTATCTAGGGAAATGATCATTGTCATTTTTGGCAAGAAAAAAAGCACTTTAAACAACATCATCTCATCTTGCACTAGCCGTGTGACATGCCAGCGTGACCTTGCATATTGCGTAAGCACGTCGAAAGGTCTTTTCCAGACATTGAAAGTGAGGGAATTTTTTTTGTTCAAGTCATGAAATATAAGGGATTTTTATTTGTTGCTTTAAAGTTTATTTTCCATTTATCAAAATGTAAACCACTTGTGACTTAAGAATACCATTTTCGGGTCCAACCCTCCGCTGACTACAATTTAAACTTCTGTTTATTGGCACCGTTTATTCATTACCCTGTAAGATGTATACCTTGTAAAGATGTTCATATTCATCAGTTAACCTGACAGTTTTGTAAAGTAATCATTTATATGAAAAATCATTTGTACTGCATGTGTGTTTGTGCTTAAGTATGGTTTGAAAGCTGCACGGAGACACGTTGTAATTTTACTCTATGAAAATTTAATATTCAAATCTTATGTTAATGGTTAATGTTCCGGTAACAAGCTGTGGATGTTGGTTGGGAAAATTAACTGAAATGAACATCGCTTGTATACTTTTTGGATAAAAGTGTCTACCAAATGCAAAATTTGTCGCTTTTGCATTTGTGGTCTGTGTGGCAGGCAACACCGTCGAGCGTCCAAGGGGAAGTCTTGTCGGCTGTGGTTGACATCCTGAAGTGTGTAAGCAAATACTCTTTGTTTAGAAATGGTCTAGAGGTTTCTTCTTAGCAAACATGTGTGCTCCGTTACTGGGTCATGTCAGGTGCCCTTAACCGTTTGTGATCTTTGACTTGCTGGTAACAGCAGACACAGTCAACCGTACCATGACTCAGCTTGAGCTCTTTGGTGCCTTTGGGTTTCCAGCTCCTAACAGGTGTCTTTAAATAACGTGTCAAGGGCAAAGTACAGATGAGTAGCGGGGAGTAGGGCTGGGTATTGGCAAGGGCTTCCCGATACCATACGTATCACGATACGTGGGTCATGATACGATGCGTATCGCGGTACAATACAATCCGTTACATGTTGCGATACATTGCAATACTTTTTCTTTTTTTTATCAAAAATGTAAAAAAAAAAATAGAGCTGTTTTTACATTTTCTGCCATTTTCTCACTCCATCTAACTTCTGAGACATTGGCCGAATGGCCATATATGGCAGACAACTGGACAGTGGCAACTACAGCAGCGGCAGAGGAGGTCGTTTGACGCACACAGAGGGATTTGATGGTTTTAAAAATATCGATAGTAGAGATCGAAACATCGATACAGCTTACTATCACGATAGTTGCCTGTATCGATATTTTTGCACAGGCCTAGCGGGGAGAGGATCTTTGACCTGCTATCCAACAACATCATCTGTCTTTAAGCTCTAGTATTGCTTAAAGGAACAGTATGTAGGATTGTGGCCAAAACTGGTATTGCAATCACAAAACTTGTGGCTAAAACTGGTACTGCAATCACACAGCAGGTGGCCAATACACAAAATGACAACATAAACATCAGTTGAGGGCTGCAACTGTACTTTTTAAATGAAAATATCCTGGCCGGACCACTGTTGTCAGTGATATAAGTATTTGAAATGAACATGATTTCTTAATGTCTAGTGACATATCAGGGCCATTTTATGATTAATTGATATACATTTCTTACATAGTGTTCCTTAAAATATTTAATGACACGTGATTCTTTGGCTTTTTTCAAACAGTCTGAAAATAAGACATTGTCTGATCATTTTTTGTTTCTGTTGGCTGTAGTAACAGAATGGGGTGATGACGTGAGGCCGATGTCAGAAGATGAAGCCATGGTCATAGTCAACCATCAAGCTACGGGAGATGTGTGCACCTTAATGATGTGCTTGCAGGACAAGGGCACGGTAAGCTCTCCTCTAGTGGGGATGGGGCACTGTTTTCTAAGTCAAGGTCCAGAAATACTGTAAACACTGCACATTTGGTATACCCTATTCAGTTCATGAGCCATCTACTAATAGGGGTGCTAGGTGGAATCAAATGTAAGAAGACCAGGATTGGGTAACATTAAGTTAAGGGTAGCACTAATGGTTTGTGGGTTTTTTGCTTTTACTAGTTTGTTACTTTTTTGTGAAACGTTACTGTTTATGAAATCATCATGCGTAAAGAACATTCTATAAAAATATTACCTTGATGTTTTTTTTATATTGACTAAGATCATGTCAAAGATCATAATCAGTTATTGAAATTAAACTTTGACAATACTAAATTTATATTAAGATTATAAGACTTTAGCCTGGATTTCACAGACACAGTCACATTTTGTTTCTCCAGATTCTGGATTGTAATCAGATGTTGAATTCTTTCTTTCCAGGTTGTACGAAAGATGATGTGGTTGATGGACCATGTTTTTAAATACACTAATTTTGGAATTGTCTCCCTAATTCATGGCGATTTCTTCATCAGGCAGGTAAGGCATGTGCACTTATAAACGCAATGTTTAATAATATTAGTAAGTTGTTACTCCTGCTTTGGTGAAAAATGCATATTAAAGGTTTCACCGGACGCGATCGCGTCATCAAAAACCTCATTATTCTGTAAAATTCATTCAGCCTCTTCACCTGTTTGACCGTAAATAGCAAAAAAATCATTTTCGGTGTTCGTCTGAACAAGTGAATGATTTCGCTTGCCGAAAATTTGGTGCATACCTACTCTAGAGTTTACAGGGGATGTAAGGGGGCATGCACACCAAGGCGTTTATGCCAGCAGCTGGCGTATTATTATTTCAATTGTTTCCAATGTAAGCACCACACTTTCAAAAAATCGGTTTTGTCTGCACTGAGTGCCGGCACTTGCCGTTTTTTCCATGCGCAGCACAGAGAGTTGAAAAATTTTCAACTTTGGGTGAAACGCTCAGCTCATCAATGTCACTTTTCAGTCTGCCCTCCAATCACAGTTGAAGAGGGTGTGACAAATATCACAACAACCAACCAGCATCTTCTACGACTAATAAACAAAGCAGAATTATCATATCAACCAATGCGCTCTGCTGAAATAACCCTCAGGGTTTGTACAGTCTTGGAAAACCTGGAAAAGTCATGGAAAAGAATAAACCCAGAAAGTTTTGGAAAACTCATGGAATTTTTCCAAAGAATACATTGTATGATCCAAACTGTGAGTTTAGTGACCTATTGAACCACTATTAAATGGTGAGTATATTCAGTTTGGAGATGAGCAGGAACAGTTGGCATGCTTCCAGGTTTTTTCTTTGTTAAAAAACAACAACAAAAATAGCAGAGCAAACATTGTGGTTAGTGGCCCTGTAGCTAGGGCTGCAGCTATCGATTCTTTTTGTAATCGATTAATCTGGCACTGAATCGATCGATTAATCGAGTAATCGGATAAAATTTTTGTGTGTGTTTTTAAACAACCAAAACAAATAATGCATAACGAAAATGACATGGCTGTAAAATGTTGAAGCATTTGGCTTTTATTTCTAAAACAAAACAGAGGTATTGGCATTTGGCTGCAAAAAATTAGCCTATTTATTTCCATTTTTACCCATTTAGTGTTTATAAGTGCCAGTGCCAACAATTAAGCACTTTAATTTATTAATATGCACAACAGGTTTCATGCTGTAATCTAGCCCTTACATCAAAGTAAATATCTGGTTTATGTACATTTCTACACCTGCAGCATTTACCATTACTAACAAATAATATATCATTTCTGGCTTGAGCCTATTTGCTATGGTAACAACCTGTGTATGTGCGCGCGCACGTGCACACACACACACACACACATGCACGCGTGCTGCGCATGAGGAAGAGTGAAACCCTTTTTTTACAGTCTAAGGTGAAACCCCACTCAGACGTTCAGTTGCTTCATTGCATTTTGTTACGGCAGAAATACATACATTCATTTTCAATAGAACGCTGCATTGGGTTTGCATCACTTGCATTGCGGTGCATTCTAGGTTAAGAATCCGTTCGAAAAATCACAACATCACGTCCCGCTCTATACAGTGAATGCATGCAGCTGAAATTATTGTTGCGTGGCTGCATAAAAGTTTAAGCATATGTGATGCATTGCGCGATCGGTCTGACTCGCGTGAGAGAGAGACAAGGGTGCATGCATGTGTGTGAAGGGGTTCTTTTTTAAGCTTCTCTCTTGCAATTGACCGTGAATACGTTTAGTACTTAAAAACATCAAAGCTAAACATCATATCTAGTCAAACCGCATAACGACATCGCTACAAATACAGTATGGGATTAAAATCAGCGGAAGCTACGTTACCTTGTTTCAGAGACGCTTGGTGACACACCAGTGGATGTGTTTCATTCCTGCAAGCCATCCGTTTTCATTTCGAATGCTGAATGTAATGTAATGATAAGAATAATGATCCCAAACTTTAGACTTTCTCTCTCTCTGCAGTTTATGGACATATTACTCTCCGCCATCGCGCCAACTAAATTCAAAATGTATCACGCGCTATGATGTACTTCCTGAACATTGAACAACGGTCCGTGTGAATCAGATCTCGGCGCGTGTAGTGCGCGTCATAGGAATTTAACGAGGCTTCGAGGCAGAATTTTTGCCTCGAGGAATTTTTTGAATCGAGTTAATCGAGTAACTCGATGAATCGTTGCAGCCCTACCTGTAGCCTTTGCATTGGCAAAATTTGGCTCATGGTAAAAACTATTAGTTCTATGCTCTCAACTTCAAGTGGCATTTTCTTATCTGTGACTTCAGTTTATTTACTGTAGGTATGTAAACCTACTCACTGGTAACCATCTTACTGGTTCATGTAAGAAAACAAATGGCCTGTCATTGTACCACACCTAAACTAAATACATTTACATTTGGGCATTTAGCAGATGCTTTTATCCAAAGCAAAAGGCACAATTCATTGAATTTATATTCTTTATTATGTATACATGGAATTTTCTGGGTCATGATTTTTTCCTTGAAAGTAATGTAAAAGTCACAGAAATGTATTGGTAAAAATGTGTACAAACCCTGAACCCTGGCAAGTAGGGCTGTCACTTTTGTGAAAAAATCATTTTCGATTTTTAATATATAAGTGTTCATTGAATCGATTGTAAAATCGATTTTCCAAGTAAAAGACGTTTCCATTTTCAACGCCAAATAACAGACAAATTTAAAGAGAGCGCCTGAAACGCACAAGTCAGCAATATTTCTTATTCATTGTCATTAAGTTTCGTGCAGAATAAAAAACAGCAACAGTAGTGCAACATTCTCTAAAAAATATGCAGAGTGGACTGCTGCCTTAAATGAAAAACATTACTGCAGGCTTCAACCGGCTGCTTTTATGATTTAGGCAATTCAAAAATTATTTTAAATAATGATTCGATTCATTTCAAACAACTGTTCAAAAATTAAACTTTAAATAGACTTACTTGAAGTTGAGAACATGCTGTGTATTTTTTTATTAAACGTAACCGACACTTAGGCGGCACTAGGCAGGCATAATGAAATGCGCAAAAAGACTAGGGCCATTACAAATTATTGGTCAGGAAAACAAGTCGATCAACATTTTAGTGGTCAAGAGCAGAGCGCTTTTCATTTACTATATGTCCATCTGTTGAGAAGACGCACTCCGACCGCTCTGATGTTCCAGGGAAACTCGGGTACTCCGTTGCCAGCTGCGCATTTCGTACTGCCAATCTTCCATCACAAAAGCGGGTCGCTGTCAGCTCGCAAGGGTGGCTCCTTGTCATAACTCATCATCTCCTGTAAGGTCACAATTTCGACGCTCTCGTGTGTTTTTCTTTGCAAAACACTAGATGCAGCGATTGAAAGCGTGAAACTATAGGTGCGTAAAATTGCTGTGTATTTTCTGTCTAGCTTTCGCACACCTACTGCACTTTCGTAATTCTTTATTTTCTTTTTCTGTTTGTTTGTGAGTTTTGTTACATCTATATTTTAACTGTTTAATTATTTTAAATTAATAGTGTACATATTTGGTTAAAATCGATTGCCTATTTTCGTTTTCGAAACAATTTTTGGTTGGTCCGATCGATTGTGCAATCGATTTTCGAACGAAAAGTGACAGCCCTACTGGCAAGCGCCTACAGTCGCCATCCATCTGGCTTTTTTATTCACATTTAAACACTTTGGTGTTCACGCCCCCTAAAAGATAAATTTATTTGAACTTTATGTTGACACAAATTTATTTTGAATCACCTGCAGGGCAAAGCACATCGAGAAAAACAGCTAGTTTACCTGCAGGATCACCTGGACAGGTATTACTACAGTAGAGACAGGAAGTGGATCGTGCTGTTTCCTGAGGGCGGATTCCTGAGAAAGAGGCGAGAGATAAGTCAGTCCTTTGGGAAAAAGAATGACTTGCCTCACTTGACTCACGTTACACTGCCACGGTTGGGTGCCACTCAGATTATCCTGAAAAACTTAGGACCCCAGCAGGAAAATGGCACCTTGGGAACAGATGGAACTCCATCATGTCAAAGTAAGAGATCAAAACACTTACAAGTTGCTTTCATATTTTGAATCTCTAAAAAATTGTTTATAAAAAAAAAACTAACAGCATTGCTTTTTTAGTAACAAGTTACCAAATGAATAATACCATTAACACTGTGGCCGTTACTGACAATAAAACTACTATGATTGATGTCACTGAAGCGATTTTCATCCGAGTAGGCTCTCTCTAAGCCAGACAGTAGGACCTGGAGTTTTTTGTGTGTGTGTGTGTGTGTTGGGCGACAACCACATAACTGATGATGGCTTAATTTCCATTGTTGGCCAACCAGGGGTAGAGTGGTGCGTGTGTTTTTTCACAAACAAGTGAGAAGTAACTATAACTGATTAATCTTTTTAAGGAACAAGCCTAACACCTGTGCTCACTGAATTTAAAACATGACATTTATCTATATAGACTAATATAACGTTGATATATAGGGATCTGTGCCACCCCTCTCAAATGTTAGTCTTAAGCCCTGCTTTTGCACCTCACACTGTATATTTGCTCTGCCTAATGAATGGCTTGGCATTGTTGTCAACTAATGAATTCTGACAGGTTTGCAGTGTTTCCTACAGACTTAGTTTATTTGTGACCGCACATCTGCCAGAGGGAATAGGTAAATAATGGGTAACTGCACACGACTGCGCACTTTTCGGCACTTTACGCGTTGAGTATAAACCAGGCTTCAGAGTCACAGCGAAGCTCTGCAACTGACGCCACGTGTGCCGGTCCCCCACAAATAAATGAATGAATGGGAAACACTGGGTTTGGCTTTAAATAAACACCAATTCAACAGGATAATTACATGTAGTGCTTAGTAACTAATGTCTCCCATTATATGGACAAAAGTATTGGGATGACTGACTATTACACCAACAAGGACTTTAATGACATTGCAATTAAGTACATTAGGTTTTATTATGGAGTTTATTATGGTCCCCCTTTGTGGCTATTACAGCTTCCTTTCTTCTTGGAAGGCTTTCCACAAGATATTGAGCGTTTTCTGTGGGAAATCGTTCCTAATTATTCTGTAGTGCATTTATAAGGTCAAGCACGGATGTTGGATGAAAAGGCGGGCCTCACAGTCTCTGTTCCAGTGCATCCCAAAGGTGTCCGATGGGGTTCAGGTCAGGGGTCTGTGCGGGCCAATCACGTTCTTCCACACCAAACTTATCAAATCTTGACTTTGCTTTGTGCACGGGGGCACAGTCATGCTGACATAGAAAAGGGCCTTCCCCAAACTATTCCCAAAAAGTTAGAAACATAGCATTGTCCATGTTTGTAAGTGGACTGCATGACTAGATGCATGATTTTGTTTACTTGTTCCAATGGGTCTGATTAAAACACCTGAATTTAATAATTAATTGGTGTGTCCTTTTATTTGTGTCCATATAGTGTATGTTTAGACTAAAATGTTTAGGCATTTTAATCTCTCAGTGTACAGTACATTTAAAGATAAACCTGGAAATTTCATTGTAAAGAAGGACCCAAACAATAGAATGTATTTTCAGTGTCTCTCATAGTATTTTCACACAAAGATTATACACATCAGAAAACTTTGAATACAGCATGCAAAACATTTGAATAGTGTTATCCGTTAGGAGCTTGACAGCAGTTGCATTGCATGTTTTACATTTTTATATTTAGTTGTCTGCAACCTGAGGCTTCTTGTTGGCTCCACCAACACAAATTAATTTTATGGCTGTGTCCGAAACCGCTCCCTTGTAGAACGCATAACTGGAACACTAAACTGGATACTTATTGTAAACACCACACATTTATGTTTATAAGCTTGCGTTAGTAGTTGTTGTTTTCAGTTATATTCTACTTTTTTTTAATGTGATTTTATTTAAAATACAAAACATATATTTTTATTAAATATAATAAACTAACATAACAGTAAATAATATGACAAGCAATTGTTTTGTTCTCTTCATTATCACTTAATACAATAAACATGACAAATGTGACAAACAATAAGAAGGTAAACTTTACCGCCGACGAGAGCATAAAAAACGCTCTGGCTGCCCTGCCAACGATGCTATAGAAAAAGAGAGGTTGACCCTCGAATGCATTCTCTGGAACCCTCTCAAGCGGAGAACTTCTATTGGTTTCGACCTTCCGATAGGTTGCCGCCGAACATTTCCGCCGCCTTATTGGTTGCCCAAAAATTGGTTGAGTAAAAGCTCATTACTATGAAGTTGAGCTAATTACAACTCAGGCCTGGGGCAAGCGCTTGAGACGTCTGGGCCAGTAAACAGTATTGTCACTTGCCCGATCAGGCCAGTACTTTGCCCTCATTCACTAAAATATATTTTCTGCCTGTGGCCATATGTCTGCATGTATTCTTGTGCAATGTTCTATCGAGACATATTTTAAGCGTTGCGCATGTTAACTTCTCAGCAATGTCTTGAGGTTTCTCCTACCTTATTGGGTGTTGTTAACAACAATGTGTGTTGCTTGTTACGTCAGCTGGTAGAGCAAAGAGACGTTAAGATGGTGGGGGCACCGGCCCAAAACAAAATGATTTAACATCTTGGAAGCAGACATTTACTTGGTTAAAACACGACGAAAGAAACGATGCAATGTTTTAGACAGTTTGTTGTTAGTTTACAGGTAAAGCAGAAAAGTCGAGAGACTTTTTCTGTTGGAACATGTCTGTTGTATATGTATACAATTATATTTGACTTTTAAATTATTATTTTTAAGTATGTGACAGACACATCATTTTTTTTTCAGTGCGGCCAGTGAACATTTTGGAAGGGCAAGTGAAAACCTGAACCACTGGCCCGTATGGGCCAGTATAAAAAAATATTTACGTTGAGCCCTGCAACTGTCGCGCCGTGTTGCTGCTTGCCGTCAGTTCTCATTGAAAATGAATGACCTTTGAATGCACAGTAAGGGTTTATGATGAATCTTTGCGACAGCTGTCTGACGCATGGTATTTACTTCAGTGTTTGAAAATGCTCACTCATTTTCCTTTGCCCATTCTTTCCCATATAGTGGACTTAATTGTAGTTTGCTATATAGGGAATAGTGAATGAATTTCGGACACAGCAAATGTATATAGAAAATCAGCATGTATGGAAAGTGTAGTAGTAACAAACTCAATTTTTTCCGGGTTTCCCGGACAGGGCTTTTTCTAGTCCCAGACTAAAGTGTGCGTTTGAGCTGCTTTAATTTAAAAACACCTTGTACTGACATTATCTCATATCAGTGCCATTTTTTGTCTCAAGATGCACACTAGTAAGATTTTTTGGTAAAGTATGTTTGTAAAAACTACTTAATGTCTTAATATAACTAAGACTTATGCTGCGTTTATACCAGCCGCGGTAGAGGCGGCAAGCGCGGGTGATTTACATGTTAAGTCAATGCAAAGACGCGATTAGACATCCTGCGCGAGTTGAAAAATCTAAACTTCGCCTGATTTCCGCGCCGCGTTAACCAATCAGGACCTTGCTGTAGTAGTTACGTGATTACAGGAAGCGACCGGAGTGGCGGGGTCTCAGGGCAGAAGCCCCTCCCATGACGCAAATTTCTGCATGAATGTCTCAGATGACTAGAATTTCACGCGTGAATGAAGCGAGTAAACTCAAATGTTCACGTGTCCAACTACGTGCGACTAGCGTGTTTTTGCCGCCTCTACCGCAGCTGGTGGGAATGCACTATAAGTCCTGGTTTAAACTAAAACCTTTTGGAGAACTGCCCCAATACATTTTTAGTTTGTAGTTTTCCCATTAGTTTATTCAGTTTGAATTTTTTTTACTGAGTGCATCAAAAAGGCAGCTGTCCATTTGTCTGAGAAGATGAGAAAAGCATTCAGTCTTTATTGTTCAATACAGTACATGAGTGTCTTACAGTAAATGATGGGTTCACTAACATAAGTCAATATACTGTATTTGTCCCAGGTAACAAACCTAAAGGACTCCAGTGGGTAATAGATGTGACTATAGCCTACCCTAATGCAAGACCCATGGATATTCAGACGTGGATTTTTGGATACAGAGATCCAATAGTCACACATGTGCACTACAGGTAAGAAATGTGTTTAGCTCAAACTACAGAGCAAATTATAGTGTTGTTTTTGTAACCTAAAACTTTAAGTGCTCTCTGATGACTTCTAGTACTGAATCTGAACAGTTCAGCCATGTTTAGAAATCAGAAAGTTCATGGGGGTGTATTAATATACAAAAATTCAGCTCATCATAAAAGTCTCTCTTAAAGGTGCTGTGTGTAAATTTAGGGACATCTAGCTATGAAATTGCGAAATGCAACCAACAGCTCAGTCCGCAACTCACCCCTCCCTTTCGAAATGCATAGAGAAGCTACGGTAGCCGCAACAGGATAAACGCATCGTCGTCCAAGACAACGTAGTGATGAAACGCGCTCTGTAGAGCAGTTTGTCCATTTGGGGTTACTGTAGAAACATGACGCCGACTTCCATGTATGTGGACCCACAGTGTATGTAGATAAGAACGTAACTAAAAATAAACCAAAAATCCCAGACCGGACATATTGTCTGTCAGTGAATCTGGTTCTAAACTGGTTAACCCCGTTCACAGTCCACAAAATAAAAAATAATATAAAATATAAATATTTTTTTATCAACATTGTAATTATAACCGTTTATAGTTTGTATATACAGTAGGCCTACGTGACTATTGCGTATGTGTTGGACAAGTTGTTCAATTCCCATTGCTCCTTAAATTTTTCTTGTGTTCTGACGCATGAGGTATATGACCTGGGACATTCCTTTAACTATCGGCAGGTGGGAGGGTGATAACTGTGGGTCAACAAACGGCTTTCCTTTTACACATCGACAGATTTTTTTCACGCTTTTGTCCCACTTTTCACCGTATACTGATACAGTTGAGGCAGCAGAGCAGTGATTTATGAGCTCCTCTCTGCTTATTTGCTCAGTGACTGCAGTTTTATCTCTACACCTCCCGTAAAACAGCCTCGCTGGCAACTAGAAACAAAAGTGTCAAGTTAATGTAAGTAAATATAGACCTTTTGGTTTGACATGTTCAGTTGGTGCCACATGAATGGTTAATAAACTTGAGAGGAGTCTAGTTGCTATACATAATTCATTTTTGTCAGACATAAATAGGGTTTGAATCACTCAAATTTCAATTCAATTCAAATTTTGGTCTGTTGATTCACTTAAAGGGGACATTCCAGAAGACGTTTTTAAGATATTAAATAAATCTTTGATGTCCCCAGAGTACATATGTGAAGTTTTAGCTCAAAATACCATATAGGTAATTTATTGTGGCATGTTAAAATAGGCAATTTATGGGGCTGAGCAAAAATGCACCGTTTTTGTGTGTATCCCTTTAAATCCAAACGAGCTGCTCAGGTGGGCGGAGTCTCAAGCGCTCCCGCTGTAGAGCTGACAGAGCATCGAGGGAGATTCTCTCACGAAAGAAGTTAGTGAGCGATGTTAAGCATTATAAATATGAACAAGTTTAAAAAGTCAATTATCTGTTTTATGCATACTAAATACATGTTTATCAGTAGATGGGGAACATTGTGGAATAAAAATAAAGACTTAAGGTCTCATGCTGCCCTTGTTTTAAACAGGCATAATGAGTTTCAGCATGTTACAATAAAATACACGTCCACAAACACTCAGAAGTTTGCTTTTTGACCAAACCACACGTTTAATGCTTAAACTTTAGAGAAACAGGTCAAATGACATGTTTAAGTTTATTGTGCACACATATTGAACACATTCGCGTTTCTGTCAGTCTCTCATCTATTTTGTAACTCCTCATTCATTTGAAACTTCAGAGAAACATTAAACAACATATTTACTTATTGTGTATGATAGTGAATACGCGTTGCTCACTCACTCTGTCTCGTGTAGTGCATTAATCCTCGTGTAGTGCATTAATCCTCGTGTTCATTTATATAAACTTCAGAGAAACATATTAAACAACATAACTTACTTGAAAGCGAACCGTCGCGTTGCTCTCTCTCTCTCTCGTTCGTTCGCTCACTCGCTCTCTCTCTCTCTTGCACTAAGGTAACGTTAATCCTTTAGAACGTTAATTCAATCTTTAGAAAGATTATTAAAACTACAAGTTATAAGATTGTAGGCTCCTGTTGGTGTTTGATGGAATACAAACGCGTCGTGCTGTCAGTCATTCTTTCTCTCTCTGTCTATCGCACTCGAGGTAGCCTCATGGTTGGATAGCGCAGTTGAAGGGGCGGTATCATTATAATTGGAGCCCTTACCTACGTCATGGGGGGAGCGAAATCCGCATGACCTATTTATTCACATGCTTGCAGAGAGAGCCTTACCAAAACAAAGTTACAGGGTTGCTATTTTTCATGTTTTCTGGGTTGGTAGAAGCACTGGGGACCCGATTATAGCACTTAAACATGGAAAAAGTCTGATTTTCATGGAATGTCCCCTTTAAGAGATGTAAGCATATACCAGCTATACCAAAGTGAGCAATCATCCTGCTGAATGGGCACAGTTGCTTTTTTCACACTCTTTGTCTTGACATTGGCTGGTGAGGGAAGCGCTGAGGGCGACTAAGAGTCAAAGAGATATATCCTTCATCAATAACAAGTCTGATTTTAATTCTGACTGACTTTGAAATGGCATAAAATGGACCTTTCTGCAAGCACTTCAAGCACTGCAAGTGGATTCAAGGGCACTTTCTGTTTATGGCTTGTATCTGCCGCATGGAGGATGTAGTTTCTTTCACTTAAAGACTTTTTTTACGGTCATCAGATCACACAATCAGATGATACATGTTTGTACGCAGTGTGTTTGCTTTTATCTTCAGTTTATGACTCCTTGACTTGGATTAGGACATTGTTTAGGGTTGGGTCAGTATATCAGTTGACGTGTTAAACTGGAAGGGTTTTCACAGGTTATTGAATTTCTGGAATATCATGGAATTTTAACTCTTTCCCCGCCAGCATTTTTCATGATTTTCACAAAAGTTTAATGCCTTCCAGAAAATGCTCCTTTTTAAATATATAAACATACAATATATGAATTAAAAGAAGAGACCCTCTGCTTTCAAACAAAAAAATCTGTTTCATCCTACCTTCATGTGTTCACCTCTCAAATATGTGTAGGTTTCATCAAAAACACCCAATTTTGATCAAAAAGCTGAGATAATTCCATTTTTGTGAAGGACTTTGGATAGAGATCAGATGCAGAGCGATCTTTAAAACATACATGGACATACAGGTGTTTGCCCTATGGGCAATACTTCCGGGTTTTATAAGTTGCGGCTGGTGGATAATAGCGGTATTGCAGATTGACAAGATAATTCGTCAATGGCGGGGAAAGAGTTAAAAGATGTATTCCAGACATTGACAAAAATATAACATTTTATGACTTTTAAAGTCATGGAATATCATGGATTTTTGTTTGTTGCTTTATATTTTAGTTTTCGTGTATCAAAATGTAGCTTTTCAATACCATATTTTTTATCGCTTTGTTTCACACGTTATGCATATTTTTGTAGACCAACCCCGGAAGTTTGTGGGACACCGGTTCCCAGCCCATTCATTTTTTTACCCCATAAACTTTGTTGCAAGTCTTTAACAAAAGTTTGGACAAAATGTGTAAGTGTCATAATGAGATAATCTTAACAGATGAACACAATGTTTATGAATTTGGAAGACTAAGGGGCGATTCACAGTTTGCGTCTTTTGCGTGGTCAAGTTCGTTATATTTTAAATGTAGGCGCGCGGTATGCGTGCTCATAATGGAAGCGACGTGTTCTCAACATGCACGTGGTGCAACACGCTCGTTTTTTCCAGGCGGGTCCGCACCACATCGAGTTAAAAACAATAAAATTTTTCAGAATTCCGCAAGTGCCCCGCAGGTCATGTGACAAGAACCAACCGACTGTCGCGTTTTCCCTGCGGTTTTAGACGCAAAATGTGAAACTGCATTTCTTTGTTCTGATGAACACAAAGGAAGATATTTTGAGAAATGTTTGTAACCAAACTGATCCGAGGCCCCCCTGACTTCCATACTTATCTTTTTTTCCTACTATGGAAGTAAATAGGGCTTCTAATGAGAGTGAGTAAATGATGACAGAATTTTAATTTTTGGGTGAACTATTCCTAGCCTGACGTTGCCATACTCAATTCTAGTCAGAATTTGAGTCTGATACCGCTCCATTGAGCTATAATTATGAGGCGTGTCTCAATCGAAAAATGCCTCTGCACTCAATTGGATAGACCTACGATCAATCAGAGCAACGGAGTGTGTGACTGTGTTGAAATTACGTCTTTGCAGCCTGACCGAACTGCTAGTTATTTCGCTACAATGACACTAACATTGTGATTATACTGAGTTAGCGAATGTACATCAACACCTATTATGTTTACAACATTTCGTTTATATCACAACATGAAGTATTTACTAAGTCATAGAGTAAGACTATCTCTTACCATTTGTACGTTAGGTGAACTTCATCCACGACGATACCCATTACGTTTGCTTGAAAATATTGGAGCCTAGCATGTCCCTCCACTTATTCAGCAACCACGATTCCAGGCTTCCGAAAAGAATCTGGCAACGACCGCTAATTATATCCATCTCGTCGTGCACGCTGAGTGGCCATTTCAGTTGCGACCAACTTTTGCCGAATAGGAAGGACGGCAAAAACATCAACAAATGCCCTGCTCGCGTTTCTCTGTTCCTCTTTTAAAATCAATGCTCTGTCGATATCTTTTAGAACAGACTCAATGTCAGAATCCACATATCTGAACTCTACAGCGGCAGCCATTCAACACACGCGCTCTTTGGTGACGTGGTTCATTACGTTACTGTTGATTATCTGTCCATCATCGTATAAAGCCCGCCCTGACAATTTGATTGGTTCGACCAGCATTTGTCCAAGCATAGTAGCTCCTCAACGCAGAAACCCCAGACCCATCTTCCCGTTTACAAAATCTTGTGGGCCGGGCTAAGATCGGCTGGCACCCAGGCTAAACTATTCCTTTAATAATGGTTAATTGTCCTTACTGTAACCTCAGGAGGGCATTTGAACACTAAAGGCCTGGGCATTCTTCACATTTTACGCATACTTAGGGGACAGCGTACAGTGCACTTGATGCAAATGTTGTCATCAGAATTGTGTTTGTGTGTGTACTGTATGTATTCTTTTAAATATTTGTTCTGTAAGACAGGAACGGTACTTTTTTATATTTACTTTTACTGTGCGTTCGACTGTGCGGGCATGCTCTGTACAAGTAAAAACAAGGTATACTTGGATGTTTATTCATATTATACATACTGGCCAGCAGCCATTTCACCCTGTAGCCCAAGACAGCTGGCCCACTGAAGCTAAGCAGGGTTGAGCCTGGTCAGTACTTTGATGGGAGACCACCTGGGAAAAACCAGGTTGCTGCTGGTAGTGGGGTTAGTGGGGTGCTCACCCTGTGGTCTGTGTGGGTCCTAACACCCTAGTATAGTGACAGGGACACTATACTGTCAAAAAAGCACCGTCCTTCGGATGAGACGTTAAACCGAGGTTCTGACTCTCTGTGGTCGTTAAAAATCCCAGGATGTCATTCGATAAAGAGTAGGAGTGTGACCCGGCATCCTGGACAAAATTACCCATTGGCCTACTAATCATCCCCTCATACTAATTGGCTATATCTCTCTGTCTCCTCTCCACTACAATAAGCTAATGTGTGGTGTGGCGTTCTGGCGCAATATGGCTGCCGTTGCATCATCCAGGTGGATGCTGCACATTGGTGGTGCTTGAGGAGAACCCCCCCCCCCCCCCCTTTGATATGTAAAGCGCTTTGGGTGCTGCAGAAAAGCGCTATATAAATGTAATGAATTAATTCATTACTGTAAGAATATATATACAGTTGTACCTGACCTGCACATACAATTCAAAAGAAAACGCTGAATGGTTTAACACGTACTCCAAGCTTTTGCAATGTCTACATGTTGATAATCTTTATGGTGCTACACGATCCTCTAATAGTGTAAACACGTGATCCAGTGTATAGATCTGTGCCGTGGATGGTTCCATGTATCTCCAGTGACTTCTGTTCCCAAGACGCCTATCTCATGTTATTGCCTGGCATTTTCTGGAATTTGTCCCCTAAGGCCTTATTACTCTACACCTATTGATTTGTGTGTGGTAGAGTGAAGATAAACAAGTCAAAAGATCAGATGTATATATGGATGCGCTGCATATTGTTGAGTTATTGTATGTTGTTATCAGTGGTACTGCAGAGATAAACAAAGATCACTCTTGCCTTATCAGCTGATGAACATATAAAAAAATTTCGCGTGACCTTTCAACGTGCGTATGTGATGCATAAGGTCACGTGGAGAAGTTGTGGTTTAGGGCGCACTCACATTATCCAAACCAAACCATGCCCCAGCGCGATTGTCACCCCTCCCTTCTCCCCCATGGTGCACGCACTCACACTGTACTTTTATCGATCCGAGTCCGGGCGCGCTTTCGTCATTTAGATGCGTTTGTTTTGAAAAAAGCAGGAAGTAAAGCTCTCCCTTGACACTGGAACCCACCGTAATGATAAGTCTGTGTTTTTACCCGGAGTCGTTTGGTGCGCGATTACAGACAGCCCTCTCACATGTCATCATATTGCTTAGTTGATCTGTCACGTGTGCAGCTCGGACATTCACGTAACCCCGCTGCGCGCATCAAAAGGTTTTTACTGCGGCAGATGAAGGTGAGTGGTCGCGCAGCTGACGTCTTCACCTTTTGAATCGCGCTCAGGCGCGAATGCGCTCACACCACAGCCTTCCGCGCCTGAGCCCAAGTGAACCGCGCTCCGGCCCACCTCTGCAACCCGGCCGTGGCGCGATTAACCAATCCGCGCCCGGGCGCAGAACAGAGCGATCACACTTGTCAAACAAACCAGGCTTTGGGGGTCAAACGCGCCCGAGCGCGGTTTGGTTTGGATAGTGTGAGTGCGCCCTTAAATCGTTTCGCTAGATAAGACCCGTATGGCTCGTTTGGGGTCGTTTAGAGCCCTTTGAAGCTGTGTTAAAACTGCATTTTTAAGTGCATTGAAACTGTGAACTAATTCCAATTAAGTCTATTAATTTGAGAAAAAACTTGAAATGTTTTTCTTAAAAAGCTTTCAGGGTTCCCACATGTCCTTTAAATCCTTGAAAGTTTGTGAATCTGGGGGAAATAATTCAAAGCCCTGGGAAGTTTTTGAAAATATACATACATCGATACAGGTCATTGAAAGTACTTGAATCTATTTTATGCAAGACATTTTCTAGGAAAAAAATCCATATTATTCCCTGTGTAGTGTAGGATAATATCATAAAAATTCTAGATTTTTTTTAGCACACGTGCTAAACTGTTCGCTTTAAATGCTTATATCTTCTGTATCTTATTAGCCTGACGTTGTCATACTCAATTCTAGTCAGAATTTGAGTCTGATACCGCTCCATTGAGCTATAATTATGGGGCGTGTCTCAACCGAAAAATGCCTCTGCACTCAATTGGATAGACCTACGACCAATCAGAGCAACGGAGTGTATGTTGAAATTACGTCTTTGCAGCCTGACCGAACTGCTAGTTATTTCGCTACAATAACACTAACATTGTGATTATACTAAGTATGAGTTAGCGAATGTACATCAACACCTACTATGTTTACAACATTTCGTTTATATCACAACATGAAGTATTTACTAAGTCATGGAGTATGACAATCTCTTACCATTTGTACGTTAGGTGAACTTCATCCACGACGATACCCTACGTTGGCTTGAAAATATTGGAGCCTAGCATGTCCCTCCACTTATTCAGAAACCACGACTCCGGGCTTCCGAAAAGAAGCTGGCAACGACCGCTAATTATATCCATCTCGTCGTGCACGCAGAGTTGCATCGCCATGATAAGGTTGCCCATTTCAGTTGCGACCAACCTTTGCCGAATCCCATAGGAAGGACGGCAAAAACATCAACATATGCCCTGCTCGCGTTTCTCTGTTCCTCTTTTAAAATCAATGCTCTGTCGATATCTTTTAGAACAGACTCAATGTCAGAATCCACATATCTGAACTCTACAGCGGCAGCCATTCAACACACGCGCTCTTTGGTGACGTGGTTCATTACGTTACTGTCGTTTATCTGTCAATCATCGTATAAAGCCCGCCCTCACAATTTGATTCGTCGGCCTGTTTTGATGTTCTCATAGTAGCTCCTCAACGGTGAATCCCCAGACCGATCTTCCCCGTATTTCAAATCGTGGTGGGCAGGGCTAAGATCGGCTGGCACCCAGGCTAGTATCTTATGTTAATTTAATACCAAAATGCTTTTTTTGTATAGTTGTCTTTGACACATGAAAACGTCTCAGGTTACGTATGTAATAGGGATGCCCCGGTTGACTGGCCAGAGATCAGAACCGGCCGGTTTTTGCGCGATTGGTAATCCGGCTATTTTTTTTTCGGCCGATTTTTTCGGAAGTGCACCAGCGTGCACAGACTACATTTTTATCATTCACAAACATGTCTTTTGTGTAAAAGCATTTCGAAATCTGTGCGCAGGACATTAAGATTGCAAGCTGCAATGTCTGAAAAGAACTGTAATCGCAAACCAAGTTTAGCTTGTTTAATACCAAATAAACATATTGTTTATGTATACTTTCATTCTTTCTTGTTTGTTGCTTGATAAGAAAAAAAATCGGATCGGAATCGGCCAATTTGCTTGTTAAGAAATCGGTATAAAAAACGGCCATGAAAAATCAAGATCGTGCATCCCTAGTATGTAACTGTTGTTCCCTGTGAAGGGAACGAGACGCTGCGTCTCCCTTTCCATACTTCCTGCGTCCCAGTAACGCCGTCTTTGGCAATATTTTAGATAGCGATATACTTCCTGGCTCCCGCGTCACCCTGTCTTTATCGTTAAGCCTCACCATTGGTTGAATTTGATATACACATTCAGACCCTGGAGGCGTCCCCAAAGTGTCACCGCAGTGACGCAGCGCGAGTTCCCTCAAAAGGGAACTGTAACATTGTGTCTTAAAAGGTAACACGATGTAACCTTGCTCTCACTTGAAATGTGTCCACACATTTAGTCTTTGAATTTGAGGGTATTTGAAGTTAACTAAGGTGTGGTAACCCTGCATTTCTTCCCGACTAAAGAAAGATGGATGGATGAAAGGATATGGAGGGATGGTGGTAGTACTATGGATGGATGGATGGATGGAATAAAGGATGGTGGCAGTACGATGGATGGATGGATGGATGGATGGATGGATGGATGGAAGGAAGAAAGGATGGTGGTAGTGTGACTGCTGCTATAATATGTCATTTATTTATTCATTTACGTTTTAATAAAAATTTTCATTGAGAACTTAAGCTGTGTATTTTATGTATTATTTAATTTATTGTTCGCTATAGATTGATGGACGGAAGGACGAAATAATGGTGGTAGTACAGACAGATTATTTTTATTATTTTTTTGATGGCATGTAGGTTTGTAGTAAAAACATCATCTAGTATCATTAATGATGCAGTCTATAATAATCATTAGTGTCTCATATACCTGTAAAGATAAATGTATGTATTAGTGAATGTGGTTAATAATTTACAGTTGTAGATAGAGTCAGTAAATGGCGCTTGCTGTTTCAAGAGGGAAGTCCATTGTTCGGGAAATGATTTTGAAATATTTGGTCTGTCACACCCTGTTAGTACTTTGTTTGTTTGTAAGAGATGGTTTAATGCTTTGACCAGGCAGCGGTTCTGCTTGTTTTCAAACGAATGCCAACAGTTTGTAAATCAGCAGAAACGTTAAGCCTGTCAGACTTCTCAGCAGTGTAAAGAGCTGAGCTCTCCACTTCACCATGCTAACTGTAAATGATCTTAGGTCTCTAGACTCGTATCTTCTCCTCAGTGCCTGCGTTTTTAGTTCTTTGTTTCCTTATTACAAAAGTGAAATTGGGGTTCCGGTGTTGAAAGTCAAATTTGAACTTGTTGACCCCACATGAGCATCATAGCGTGTCAGAGCGTATGTTAATCGTTGCACTACGATAAAGACTGTATGAGATAAGAAAGCTGTCTGCTTGTAGAAATATGAATGAGCGATCTGAAAGTCCGGCTTTTAAGTTAAGAGCCATTTGCCTTGGAGTGCACTAACTAAACAAGCCTGTAAAGTAATGCCGTTTTGTTTTTTAATGTGATTGGAGGTAGAGATGTTGCGATACCATTTTTATTTTCCCGATACCTGGGCTCAGGGTATTGGTTGATACAGAGTACTGATCTGATACCTGGCTGTTTTACTTGAATTGTTTTGTTGTGCGTCAGATTTATCCCTTGATAAAACATGAACATACATACAGTGTACAAGAGTATTTTTGTTATCAGAAATACATTTAACAGTAATATATTATTTATTCAAATTCAGCCATAAATCTCACACAGTAAACTGAAATGGTGTTTTAGTATATAGCTGTATAAAACAGTGCAACAAATAGATCAAGGAATATAAAAAATATTATGTATGAATAATATAACAAAATAATCTCTTTAAAACTTAAGTCCAGAAAGAATTTTGTTAAATGAAAGGCATTTCTGTTTTTAAATACAAAAGCACAAAAAGTGTAGCCATGTAGTGAATGTTGTGAAATAAGAGACTTGAGTAATAGAGCCAAGCTCCTCCTTCTCTGTCCTTGCCTTTGTGTAACCATCGTGTTTTTCTGGATGACACATCATCAAATGCTATATTAAGTTACTTGTTTTAAAGTTGTTAATACTTGTGCCACCCATCGATATTGCAGCAAGACATATGAGACATTTTCACTGTTTTACTAGTCTGAAATACTGCCAAATTCCGGACGTATGCACGTTTTCAGTTTGTCTGGAGAGAGAAAAAGTAATGAGTTACGATTTGCAGCTATATTGTTAGCTATAGCGGACATAATTAGGTCGGCAACTATGGTATCGGAACGGTACATGGGTTCAACTACTTGCCGATGCAAACTTTTTTTGGTGGTATCGGCCGCATCTGAACCTCCCTAAATGGAGGGAAATTATCTGCATTTATTACCGTTTATGTCATGGGGCTGTTGAAAGCTTTATTCTGATTGGTTGACACATGTTTTTACAGTGTGCATTATTTTTTAGTAAACACACTCTTATTAAGTAGTTCCAGGTCTGTCGACTCCATTACAGTTTCATATCACTATGCCAAGTCGAACTGAAATGGCGTATTTTAGGGCTGGGAAAAAAACGATTCGATTTTAAAATCGAGTTGGTAGGTCAAATCGATTCATATTTTAAAAATATCGATTTTTTTTTGATTTTTTTCTCCCCCTCTGCAGTATAGCGCAGTACATACATTTTGCATTCGCCAAATCTTCTTTCAGGGTTTCCGTATCACGCTCCCTGCGGCGCAGCCCTCTGCCCCTCTCCCGAAGGCAGCGTATGCATACACAATCAACATGGCAAAAACAGCTGGCGAAAGAGAGCAGCTCCTTCCAAAAAAATGCTCTTCGAATTCAGTCGTGTGGAGTTGGTTTGGATTTACGGAATTTTATGTTGATGCATTTTAATTAAATATTATAAATATGTATTTTTAAAATTTATGTACAGTTTGCAATTATTTTGTTTTAAATGGGGCCGGGGGAAAAATCGAATCGTAAATCGAGTTTTTTATAAAAAAAAAATCTCAGATTTTTTTAGGGGGACAAATAGCCCAGCCCTAGCGTATTTATTTGATTTTAGCCATTAGCCTACTTTTTGTGACCCTGTTGCTCCAGGCAATCAGTGTTTCTTGTCTAATGGTCACACCTCAATTTCGCAATTTCTATGGCATTGTGTACTTAAGAGTTAAAGCTTTTTTGGCCCATTTGTAAAAGAAAATCTGTACAATAATTATACATGCCTTAATGTAAGGTCAGTTTTACCTCCAGCCATCATTTAAGGGATACTCCAGCCAAATAACAAAATTATCTCATGATCTACAATCTGAGATAGGCAAAAATTTTCAGACGAGCACAGTTAAGGGCCATTTACATTATAACGATAACTAGAACTATATATTAAAAAAATTATTAAAGAGAATAACATTTCACACCACAGCTATAATGATAAAGATACAATGAACTATATCGTTGGGATTGTTTTCTGGGTGATTTTTTTTTTTAAACTGATGAACGATAAACCAATGACAGCCTATTAAATCTATTTGAACTTCAAATGCACACGCAAATGCTGGTTACTCGCTGTGTAAATGTGGCGTAGGTTCCGTGTTGGTTTTTATTTATACTTTTGTGTCGACGTGCAAACAAACGCGCAGACCGCTGGTAGGCAGTATCCACGCGTGTAACTACAGTAGCAGCGGGACCTTCAAAGAATCAGCTTGGCAAGTTAACCCACAAACGAAGAAGAAACAGCAACTTGTTGTGTATGATTTGAGAAGACCAGCAATGATGGAAGTAACCAAACAGTGACTTTTGTTGCAGTTTGAGTTAAATCACTCCTCAACTTGGACATTCTTTGTTTTCACTGTCGCAAACGGAAATACCTATGACGCAGTTTTTTTTGTTTGACGGGAGGGGTTCTGGTGAACCAATCACAGTGCTTGCAGTCCGCGTAGACCTGATGCGCTGTAAAAAAATTTGCGAGGTATACGTCAGGCTACACAGAGCTACGCACAGGCTACGTATAACTCTTATGCACGACTATAAATCGGGCTTTAGAAGTAATTCACAGAGCTCCAGTGGGTTAATAAAGGTCTTTTGCGGGTTATCGATGCAACTGTGTAAGAAAAATATCCATATTTTAAACTTTATAAACTATAATAACTAGCTTCCGGTAACGGCCCCATCTTGGACTCGATATTCACGAGAGAGTTTTAGCATAGTGAGTGCTAAATGGGTACATTGTGCAGTGAATCGCATCAGTTAAAGATGGCGGTTTTACTGAAAGCTCATTATTATACTTTATAAAGATTTTAAAATATGAATCTTTTTCTTACAATATCGCATTAATTACCCGCAAAAGAGAGATATTCATTTATTTTAAAATGTGACCCAGTCTCTGAAAACCTAGCTAAAGTAAAAAACCTTTTTTGAAAAATATAACCTTGATATTTTGACTGAATTTCAGAGATTGAAATCAAATGTTTGATGCTTCTTATCTTATTATTTGAATATATAAGACTTTAACCTGAATTGTAGACAGGAACACGTATAATGTATTTTGGCACAGCTGTGGAGCTATATCTGACAGCATCCAAACCCAAATGTATGTTTTATGATTTGGATTGTAATGTTTCTTATGTATGTTTAATAAATTCCTTATTAAATGTGTTTTAGGACATACCATATAAAGGACGTCCCAGTAGAAACAGAAGCTCTTACAGATTGGCTGTATCAGCGATTTGTGGAAAAGGAGAAACTTCTGTCTCACTTCTACAAGACAGGTAGTTCAACCAAACTAAAGTTGCTCCAAATCTATGTGTAAACATTTATCCTACATTCAAACTCTTTCTCCATCCCTTTGTCTCTCAGGAACTTTCCCTCCACTTGATGGCCAAAAGGAGTTGGTCTCGCGAAATATGACCCTTGATAACACCTGGTTGTTGTTAGTCCAATCGTTTGCCTTCGCCTCAGGCTGCATGTGGTACAGCATTCTACATCACGTCTACTGCTGGTTCTTCTGAGATCTAAGAGGAGACCAAAACGTGCAGGATGGAGACGGAAAAGCCAGAGACCGAGAGCCCAGATTGACATTCATTACCGGAACGGATGAATGTACCCAGCAGAACGTCTCGAGCTGCTGTATTCGATCACGGTCCCCATCCTGACCTCGGAGTGACACATCTACCCAATCCCAGCCACATGCGTTCATCCTTTAGATTTGCATAGAACCAGTACAACATGTTTACACATGCGCGCTCAAATTATGCACATTTAATTGTTTACTCATGCACATTTGGACACACCTCTTTTTTTGTTGTTGTTGTTTTTGTTGTTTTTACTTACAATCAAAATTAGGCTCAGGAAAAAGTCAGAGATAGATCTGTTATGTCATTTCATTTTCATGCCTAGCCATGTGAGCTCTCCCCCTCTTTTGAGAAGAACACCAAACAGGATGACTGATTTTTTTCCAGAGACTTCTGTCCTGTTTGGAAGAGCCTCCGCTGGCTTTCATTGCACTATGAATCCTTGTGCCCCCCCACATTTCCTCCCTCGTGGCTTTTTCCTCGTGTCGACTGGATGCCGTTTTCTGCGTGTGTTGTCAGTATTGAGAGACCGTGAAGTTGTTTACACTGACAGGCACCTGCTTGGAACGGGAACGCCTTTTTCGATGATGTTCGGGAGAAATCATTGCGAAGAGGAACCTGGTTCTTGTTTCAACAGTTTACAGGGCCAGGCCACCGTTTCCTTCAGGGGGACTTTACGCAATCGATGCCATATAGACGCATCTAAGTGCACCACACAACTGCCACACAAACAGATTCAATAAGAAGAAAATACCCCTCATCTCCAAAGTTTTACAAATATTTAAGCCATATGCTTATATCGTAGGATCGGAGGGGTGCAGACATTCTACTGACTGAACTTGTGTTTGTTCACTGTCCTAAAAAAAAAACGATTTTAATTTTGTTGATTTATTTTGTTTGTGAGTCCGTTGATCTCACTTCTGTAAAAGTGACAGCGTAACCTGCCTGTGTGATTGTGCGACTGTGTGTTTTAGATGCACAATGTCTGGTAGCTTCATGTTATATCAGAGTGTTGGCAACTATCTGTTTAATAGATTTTAATTTAGTTTAATTCTTAATCCCTATTGTGCGTTTAATCCTGTACAGAAAGGAGTCCGAGCTGTAACGATGTTTTACTTTTGAAATATCATGAATGTTGGAGAAGGAAGGCAAAGGCGGATGGGGCACCGTCCCCATTTGCTCTCTCTTCTGGAGTGATCATGTGGCCGTATTGTAGAAAAAACATTGTGCTTGGACAAAAGGACCAGAGACGTAGATTACTTTTTTTGTGTCGAGGCACAAAATATTTTAGACTAGCTTTAGACTATCTTGATGGAGCTCATAAACTTGAGAGAAAATGACTAAAAACACGTTTTCCACGAGTGAAATCGGACCCGTTTATGTCCGATAATGATCGAGTCATCTTTGTGTCCGCTTCTCATATCGAAAGAGAATATGGGCGTGGTCCAGCAATAATGTACTCAAAAATAAAAGCCCATGTTGTGGCGAACGATGCTTAGATGTACAAATTAGATATTTGTAGTTGAAGATGTTGCACTGTTTTGTCACTTGCCCCTTGACCCAAGCCATGTCACACGTAAAAGTGAACTTTCGTTTCCATAGCTTGCCAGATCGAAATGTGAATGACGCCACAAGACTAAAGCTAAAGCCAAGTTAGATGCAGACTGCATTCGGAGCAGGCTACGTCACCGTGAACCTCACCGCCAGGAGCTCCCGTCGGACGCAAGAAATGCCGGGTTCCTCGACGAGTTCTGAGTAACAATTGTTTTCTTAAGTATGGTTTTATGTTTAAAAAAAGTGAGATATATCTATATATTAGCAATTTAACCAAATTACAATAGAATGGTCCATAAATTTCATTTTGTACTCTTGTTTCTCTTCCTAGCTACCCAGCCATTTTACAACACAGATTAATTGTGCTGGAATAAAAATCATGCGCAGCAGTGACCCACAGTCTCTTGTCTAAGTGTTATTGATCTGAAGCATTTAGTGCAGTTGCATTTGTTTATCTCTGTTAGCGTTTACAGACGTAACATTATTTGGGCACTTTCTACAGGATGCCGGTAAGAGAAGTATATGGTCTTATTCAGTTTTTTCTTATTTACAGTGAGGAAAATAAGTATTTGAACACCCTGCTATTTTGCAAGTTATCCCACTTAGAAATCATGGAGGGGTCTGAAAGTGTCATCGTAGGTGCATGTCCACTGTGAGAGACATAATCTAAAAAAATCCAGAAATTACAATGTATGATTTTTTTAAACTACTTATTTGTACGATACAGCTGCAAATAAGTATTTGAACACCTGAGAAAGTCAATGTTCATATTTGGTACAGTAGCCTTTGTTTGAGGTCAAACATTTCCTGTAGTTTTTCACCAGGTTTACACACACTGCATGAGGGATTTTGGCCCACTCCTCCACACAGATCTTCTCTAGATCAGTCAGGTTTCTGGCCTGTCACTGAGAAACACAGAGTTTGAGCTCCCTACAAAAGATGTGCTATTGGGTTTAGGTCTGGAGACTGGCTAGGCCACACCAAAACCTTGATATGCTTCTTACAGAGCCACTCATTGGTTATCCTGGCTGTGTGCTTCGGGTCATTGTCATGTTAGAAGACCCAGCCTCGACCCATCTTCAATGCTCTAACTAAGAGAAAAAAACAGAACACAGAAAAAACAAACAGTTTAAAAGTGCCCCAAACTTGAAGTCTGCAAAAGAGCAGAGGACTTGGCAATGTAGCGCACAGCATCTCTCATTGAGTTCCCCCCTTGTCTTTGGATAAATGTACACAGTCAAAGTTGAGTTGTTTTTAAGAAGTTTTCAGATAGGCAAAGAAAACCCTTTTCAAAAGGCATGACGCTATTTAATTGCTTTATGTACTGTTATGAAAGACATGGAATGTACAGTGTGTGACCCCATGACTTTGACCCCAACACGTGTCGCCATTACCTTGCTATTGCATGTTTCTGTGATGTGAATCATGTGATGCGTAAATAAGAGGTAAATATAAGACGAGAACTTAAAGGTGAAAACTTTTTTATCTTGTCTTAGTTGAATAACAGTAGTCTACCCGCATTCACGAACATACGAAAAGTGCTATACATTCTGAACATCTCCGTTTCATAGAAATTCCTCCTTTAGAAATGTCCGCCAGAAAATGGCCCAATCTGACCAACGGATACATATTACATAAAATGCTTCTCACTGCCCCCACTCTCATTCAATTCCCTCTACAAAATAATTTGCAGCGAAGTTTACATTCTTTTGAGTGGCAGCAAAGGCAGCCAATCAGTGTCAAGTGCTTGCATTTCATAATGAGGTAGCCTGTTAAGCCCAAATAGGTGCAAAACCACGCATTTAAAACCCCCCACCCTAATATAGCTTCTAAGGCATTACAGACCCAACCAAAATTTTGTTGTCTACATGTCACATCACAGAACAAAGATAAATACCTCGGTCAATTATTCTATGTCACCTTTAAGCATAATTCTTTTGCGCATGAGCACAATATATATATTTGCATATGATTGGAAAAATTACTACAATTACACTTTTACATGCGCACTTTTCTCCTGATGATCGGATCACGGGTCGGACGACACCACCCCTTTCAATACGATCTGGATTTTTTCATCCGATCGACCTCAGTCGATTACATGACAGCTTTTCTATCAGATTGAGCCATCAATACGATTACAAACTGATCATTTGGTTGCAAGTAAATGTGGGATAATTATGTTGTCACATTGCCAACACGCATTTATGTCCAACACCTTGTAAAAGTGGATTTTGCATAATATGAGCCCTTTAATGTATTTATGCTATATCTTACACATCTAGCAATTCACAAAAACGTAGTGAAAGTGACGTAATGACCAATGTACTTGAAATGTGACCTCTGCATTTAAGCCAGCAAAGCCAGTCATGAACACACACACACACAAGGGCATTTAAAGCCACAGGCAAGGGACCTTAAACTGTGGGACAACCCAAAGGCTGAGCAATATAAACCCTGGGTCCCTCAGCACATATGGTACAAGTACTTTTAGTTGTCTAGTACCTTTTCTTTATTTGTGTGGTCAAATCTAACTTAACATGAATGGTGCTGTGGTGGTATATGAGTAGTGGTCTGAACCTGCTCAAATATACAGTATGTATAGAACTGAAGAGGACAGCTGTTACTGCATGGCTGTCAGTAGTCTGGTTTCTTTTTTTAAACCATAGTTATAACTACTACGCTGAAACTTAGAATAAAGTAAAACATTTCCCATAAGATGCACATTCATAAGCTTATGTTACTCAAGTCGAACTGTACTGAATATATCTCCAACAAAGTTGTTTGGTAATGATGCTACTCAACAACACAAACTATATTTATTAAAAAAAAAAAAAAACTCATCATGTTAACGACTAAGCATTACATTTGCAAGCCAGAAGCATATTACAACAGGTTACGATTAACTAAGAATAACAGTCAACTTTATAATTGTTCATATTCTAAAATAAGACAATCTTGATGACGTATGGCGGCCGGAAATGCGACCTCAGGAGGCTGCAGCCTTCGGATTGAGGAACGGCCGTGGACTTTGTTCCAGCCACACCCACAACTATAAACTCTCTGCTACCACCACGTGGAAGAGCATACAAAGTATAGCGTGCCGTGTGAATTAAAAAAGAAAGAAAGAAAAGCAAAAACGGGTCTGCAGCTAAGGTATGTCCTATATGTGTTTAAATGTTTATTGTGTGTTCTTCTGTTTAAATATGGCAAAGCTTATAAAAATCGAGACGTGTTGAGTAAGTACTTTTTTAAACCTTTGCTAACCGCAGATCAATATTTTAAAATTAAGCTTAGCTTTAACAAATGTGATTCATTTTGTTTCTAAAACAGCTGCTTGTCGTACGTTTGATATAAGGTGTACTGTGCCTTTAAAAATACTCTCTCGCTGTTCCCGGGCTTTCTCGCGGTTTTTCAATGCTTGGCAACGTGCAAACTGTGTGGTTACATCGACCAATGAAACTACCGCCAGCGATGGAGCGCATCCAATCAAAGCCTAGAGTTTGTGTGCACGTTTGAAATCGGCTGGTTTGTATCTTTTGGTTTCTCAACACAAACAAGAAACAATAACGCGTTTAAAACTCAAACACGCACCAAACTACACCGGACATCCGAAGCAAACCCCAGCAGTAAGTAAACAAAAGGTTTTAAACGGTATGGATCGATCTTTCTGCGTATGTAATGTTAATGTGTAACTGAGCTGTGTTTTTGTCTGAAGTTTAGAGCTGCTGATCATGCCATCCAGAACTGAAGACTATGAGGTGATGCTCACCATAGGATGTGGATCTTATGGAAAATGCCAGAAAATCAAGAGGAAATCAGATGGAAAAGTCAGTAAAGTTCTGATCAATCCTCATAAGCAGTGCATGTGGCATGATTTTAGATTAATATCACAGCAAGTGTCAAGTATCTAAGTTAAAAGATGTAGAAATATCGTTTTATTGGATAACGGAATGTTAGCAAATATTAATTCTGATATAACGTTAAAGGTCTGACGTTATTTAATTGCAGTTTTCATTTGCTATGATAATTAGTTAACTAAATATAATAATATAGGAATATTTCACCCCAAAATGAAAATTCTGTCTTCATTTACTCACCCTTGTTGTAAAGCTGCCTGAGCATAAACACAAAAGAAGATATTTGATGAATGATGGTAAATATTTGACGGTACCCACTGGCTTGCCCAGTAGGAAAAAACAAAATACTACTGAAGTCAAAGGATAACGTTACCATCAACAGTGTGTACTGATGTTTACATCTGCTGCATCATTTTTCCAAATATTGTTTTTTTTTCACAGAATAATACAAAGGATTTTGGAATGACATTAGCGTAATGAATTGTTCCATTAAAGGAATATTCCACTTTAATAAAAAATAAAATCCCAATAATAATATACACCCCCTCATGTCATCCCAGACCCAGATGTTTATGTCTTTCTTTGTTCAGTCAAGAATAAATTCGTTTTTTTTTTTAAGGAAAACATTCCAGGATTTTTCTCAATTTAAAGAGCATCTATTGTCCGATTCACAATTTTACATTTCCTTTGGTGTGTGAGTGTGTATTAGTACATGTTAAAGTGACAGTAAGTAGGGTTTTAAGTATTTTATTAGTCAAAATCAATAGTCCCTTTCACACATACAGTCTTTACTGGTAATTTACTGGTAAATTGCAGTTAACATGTCATGTGTGAACAGAACCTTTCCGGTAAATCAGTGCTCCCAATTTACCAGTAAGACAGGTTGTAAGATTAAGGGTAATTTACCAGTAAGCGCTGTGTGTGAACGAAAAATATAGCATTACCGGCATTTAGATGACGTCAGACCGCGCTGACAGATCGGGCGGGCCAATCAGAAAGTTTTTTATACAGGTGACGCGGTTTCCCCCAGAGTGTTTACGGACGTTTCCACACACATGTTGCTTAAAAGTCGAGCACACCTGAAGTTAACATCCACATTTCTTCACCAAAGTTGTTTAAAACAGCTTACCATCTAATTGCCAAATTGATGACGTCCTTAGCACACCATCTGTGAAGCCTAATGTGCAAACGCGCAGGTTCTGTTTGACGCCGCCTAACGCAATGTTGTTTGGTCATGAGCAACTTCGCGACCGTTTGCCACAGATGTGAAAACAACAAAATACGGACCGTGGATATTAAGTCATAACCCGCCGTTTACAAATACGACACAGACGGAGCTCGCCGGCCGCGCGCCACAGGTAACTTCCGCTTTCTCTCCGAGTTTACCGGTATTTTGATACTGATGTGTGAATGATGTCTTACTGGTAAAAAGACGGAACGTCACTGCATGTGTGAACAGCACATTTTTGTATTTACTGGTAAATTCCTTCTGGTAAATTCATGGTAATTTACCAGAATTACTGTGTGAAAGAGGCTAATGTCTTTATTCATAAATTTTTCCTCGTTGGTGTCAAATGACCTCTGCCAGTGATCTGACTTTTCTTTGTAAGCTTAAAGTTTCTTCTCTTTATTTACATTGAACGGGTAAGTCCAAGCAGGCTTCCATGTCGTTCCGCCATATTGAAAAACTATAATAGCAAAGAGAGACAAAAAGCACTAGCCTACCGCAACACGTTTTCGTTCAGAACACGTTAACCAGTTAAAACAGACAAGGAGATCAGTGATTACATAATGGCTACCGTAGTTGCAACACACATTAGGAAAAGCGAGGCGCTAGAGAGCACTGTTTGTTTGAATGCAAAATACAATTCCACCACTAGATGGGGGAAAATCCTACTTATTGCCCCTTTAATGATATGCAAAAGTACAAACCCCAAAGTAAACGATAACGCGAGTTATCGCCTCCAAGGTAAATCTCTTTTTTTGGACTATAACAAACACAAGGATTGTAGGCAACTGTTTACTTCCTGGGATTGGTGATGGTAGATAAGACCAACATTATCATAATTCCTCCCGCTTTGGTCTCACAGCCTGTAAGTTAACTCCTGTTAGCATTGCATTGTGAGCGAATCTTTCAAACATGAAAAGGAGCATCACATTTCCGGCTGACGTCAGAGATATTCAGGCCAATCAGGGACAGAGCTTTTCAAATCAATGAGTTTTGAACAAAATCCATCCACATAACGTTAAGTAACATGCCATTTTATTTTTGTTTGAAATTGAACTTGTCCAGTCGGACAACTAATTTTCTCTTACACTTGTCCTACAAAAAATCCACTTGTCCCGGACAAGTGGGCAAGCCTTAATGTCGAGCCCTGCTACAGCTCTAGGTCCTATAGTCTTATCAAATTAAGATAAATCGTGAAATGTTTTCCTCAAAAACTTAATTTCTTCTTGACTGAACAAAGAAAGACATAAACATCTTGGATGACAGGGGTAAGTAAATTATCGAGATATTTTAAATGAAAGTGGAGTAATATTTAGGGCTAAAGACAGTACATCATTGTGTGAATTTTTTTTTTTTTTTTAGATTCTGGTGTGGAAAGTTCTGGATTATGGCACCATGGCTGAGGCAGAGAAACAGATGCTGGTGTCAGAGGTCAATCTGCTCCGTGAGCTAAAGCACCCAAATATTGTCCGATACTACGACCGAATTATAGACCGGACGAACACAACACTATATATAGTGATGGAGTACTGTGAGGGTGGAGATCTCGCCAGCCTCATCAACAGATGCATCAAAGAGAGGTACAAATTATTACTGTTTGGGGTGGTTTTCCGGACAGGGATTAGCTTTAGGACTAGACCTTAGTTTAATTAGGAAATATAACTAGTTTTAACAAATATGCATTTTGAGGCAAAACAAAGAGCCCTGATGTATTTTAAATATGTCAGTGCAAGTTGTTTTCAGTTTGGACAGCTCTTAAAAATGTTTTAGTCTAAGACCAGTCTAATCCCTGTCCGGGAAACCGCCCCTTTATCTTTTATCTTTTATCAATTTTTTTTTTCTTTTGATGATGTACATGATGTTTCAAATATATCTGACCCTGGACCACAAAACCATAAGAGTCAAGAGTTAGATGAAATCTAAAAATAAGCTTTCCATTGATATATGGTTTGTTAGGATAATTTAATATTTGGCAGAGATACAGCCATTTGAAAATCTGGAATCTAAGGGGGCAAAAAAAATCAAAATATTGAGGAAATCGCCTTTAACCCGTGGGACACCTAGGTTTATTTCAATATTTTCTATGTAAATGTTAATCTATCACGACAAACTATATATTGTTGGAAAGGTCTAAGAATGTAGTTTTCATATTTCAAAACCTTTTAGCAGTAATAATAATGCAGTAACTGTAATTTATTCATTTGTGACACAAGTATGCAGCAAACCTCAAAGCAAACCAGCACAAACCTCAGTTTTTTGACAATTTTATGTATTAAAAATTATATACTATATTGCATTTTTATTTATTGCAAATAAATGTAAACTGCTTTAAAAAAAATATATATTTTCACCTCCAGACACTTCCCTAAAAAAACTTTGAGGTGTCTTCTTTAAAATCAAAAATTACCAAAATTAAAACCAAAATTAGGCTTCTAGACCAAAAAAAAAAATGCCAGAGTTATATTAATTTAAAGGTGTATATCACCTTTTCACCAACCCCCCACTCAAAAAGGGCTGGGCCAGTTAAAGTGTTAAAGTTGTCCAAATGAAGTTCTTAGCAACACATATTACTAATGATAATTTTTTTATATATTTACGGTTGGAAGTTACATGGAAGATGATCTGTCTGCACTCAATTTCCTAATGAATTTTGGCATACAAATTGATAATTATCATACAACGTATTGTTGGCTACAATGCTACAAATATACTTGTGCTACTTTTAACTGGTTTTGTGATCCAGGGACATAAATATAAATATATACTTTCTTTGCAGACGTTACCTGGAGGAAGAATTCATCCTGCGAGTTTTGGCACAGTTGTCCCTGGCATTAAAAGAGTGTCACGGTAGAAAAGACGGCAGCAGTACAGTTCTGCATCGTGACCTGAAACCTGCAAACATCTTTTTGGATGCAAAACAGAACGTGAAGCTTGGCGACTTTGGGTTAGCACGAATACTCAACCACGACACGAGTTTTGCAAAAACATTTGTAGGGACTCCATATTACATGTCACCAGTAAGTGTCCTTTCATCTTTCATAAGTCGTTGTCATTACGTTTAAGTGAATTTGTATGTCTATTACACAATTGTTAAAGGTAGAGTGATTCTTTTTGTGTAGCACAAGTATCACCGAAGACAGATGCAAAAATAAGAACAGCTTTTAACAGGTTTTTCATAGACTTCCTTCTTTTGACTGAAAGTAGTCAATCAATCAGATACTTTTTGCACAAAACTCGAGTCATGATGCTTTGTATAAATGGTCAAGATGTTTGAATAGTTTTGCCCACCTATATAAAGCTGGGGTAGACTATATATGATAAAAAATAACACACAATATACAAATGTATTAAGATAAGTATTTAATTTGGTTATGAGAGATGGTAGAAAATGGCCAAGAAAAACTACATTTGGACTTTATAGGTCAAAAAAACCCTGCCATTGTTATTTTATGTTAAGAAAAAATAAGGGTATGAGATTACCATCGTAACACAGCAAAAACAAGTTATGCATGCTGTGCATTGTCTAAGCACTTACAAAATAATTTGGGGGTTTGAATGAGATTGAATTTCGAGTAAATTTATCAATTTGTTGAATTAAACAGATTTATATCCCAAAGTGAACAAGATTAAAGAAAACATTTCACTATAGGGAGTCTGGTATGGAGAAATTAGGTTAAAAGCAAAGCACATGTTTTCAGGTGTCATATTCACATGGAGAAAGATAATATAGTCATTTTTGGCATGTTGTCCTTTTCAACCCAGCCCTCTTTAGGAACGCTCATGTGGTGCTCAAATAAGTCCCACATTTCCAAACGGCTTCTCCAAAGAATCTCTAGTGAGCTGGATTTTGGGAACTTTTTGTACGCATAGGTTGCGCATGTGTTGAATGTCAGCACACATGTATTAAGTCAAATGAACTATGCTTTGCTAGGCTGTGCATGCACGTTTGGCGTATACATAAAAACTGACTATACGCAGAGCTTTAGATGCATGATTGCCAAGTCCACGGAATAGGGCTACTTTAACACTGTTGCCGCGGGCTGTTTTTCATGTGCATGGGTTGAAGCGACCCCAATAATGTGATATTTTGCACTGGTAATGCACACTTTAGCAGATGAACCCTGCCAAAAACTTTAAAAATTAAACTGAGGAAACACGATTACGCTAGTTTTAGGCAAGTTGGGTGGGTTTAGCTGTGAACGCCTGGCATCTCTGGTTGCATGCACATAAAAATATTTAAATGTGCCACAATTTTTTTATAATCGTTTCTGTCAAAATATGATATTGTGCAAGTCATATTTTCACTTTTTGCATTTACAGGAACAGATAAATCGCATGTCCTACAATGAAAAATCAGATATATGGTCTTTAGGGTGTTTACTCTATGAACTATGTGCTTTATCGTAAGTATATATTTTGTATGTTTTATAGTGTGCATATATTAACTGTAATAACAAAACTTAATATTATTTGAATTGTGGTTATGCACCGTAGCAATTCTTGAAACCTACAGTTTTGGTATTCAGACACTATTAAATTCTGAGTCTGTTTTTTTTTAAGTCCCCCTTTTACAGCATACAACCAGACCGAGCTTGCTGGAAAAATCCGAGAAGGGAAGTTTCGAAGAATCCCATATCGATACTCTGAGAATCTAAACACGCTTCTGTCAAAAATGCTTAACTTAAAGGTAAATTCTCTGGTTAGACAAAAACTTAAAATGTAGTATTAAATGAGTCTTTCTTGCCAATATGTATGTAGGTTGTAGTCATAAAATCCAAAAAGAGAATTGACATTTTTGTAATTGAGTAATCTTGTCAGGACTATCTGAGGCCTTCAGTGGAGTCCATCCTACAGAACAGCTTGATCTCCGGTCACGTGGCTCAAGAACAAAGAAGACTTCAGGAGAAGCAGCGACGCAGGTCAGCAGACGCCGAGCAGCCCGGGCAGACGGAGGCGGGACTACGTATAAAGGAGCAGGTTCTGCGCGAACGTGAGCAGGCCCTCAAAGAGCGAGAGCAGCGACTGGAGCGTAAGTGTCTGCTCTAACATTACAAACTCTTTCACCGGTTACATTTATGTGTTCGGCTGACGCATTTATCCAAAGCGACCTACTTTGCACTGTTGCACTTAAGGATAAGAAAAGCGATAATAGATGATTGCTTATAAGGGATTGTTATGAATCAGGTTTTGTCACAGAACATATATGCATGAGGTCTCTATATTTGCAAGCTTTAAAGGGGAGGTTTAATGCTATTTCATTCATTCTGACTTATTAACACAGTTTAAGAGTCCTCATGCTAAACATAAGCAAAGTGCCAAAAAAGCAGTTGAGCTTGTAACAGAGTATTTCTGAGCCAAACTCACACCTCCTTTTTCCTACAAGTTTCAAAAAGTTTTTTTTCGAATGGGGGTATCCGTTACGACTGATTGACCCCATTTTCCTTTTATGGGCCTTTACCCCCAGAAAAGCACGCTTGCCCTGCACGTCAAGTGAGATCGAGAACGCGCATTAGCATTGCTCCGTCCAGTAGAAGTCACCGGTATCATTGCACAGCACGCGACAACTTTGTTTTAGCAAGATAGTTCGACAAAATAAGTGTGTTTTTGGATGTAAGGAGAAGAAAACCTTATTTAGCTTTCCCTGTCTTAAGACAACAGTGGATGCAGTTCGTTTTTACCGGACAGCAACGTAATTGCGAATGAGTTTGTTTGTTCCCCGGCTGTATTTCGGAGAGGACTGCTTTACAAACAAGGCTCAGTTGACGCCATATTTTCCACTTTTTTACAACTATTGGAGCGGTCAAAACTTTAAAAGACCCACACACTTTAAAAGAGTCACAACCAAATACAGATTTCAGTGTTGCACTTCCTTCTTTCAATGATGTAAAAATCATCATTTTGCATCATTAAAAGCAGGAAGTCCAATATCTTTGTTGAGGGGGTGAGACTACAAACACCCATTTTCTCTGTCAAATAGGCACTAAATTCGAAATGTATGTTACATTTCAACTACAAATATGATGCACTTTCAATAAGATTAATGTATCTATGGGTGAAATGCTCCTTTAATTACATTAAATGATTAAAAAAAGACTTTGGCGGGACAAAAATTTGTTTTGGCGGCCGCTAAAAAGAAATCAATGCAGGAAATATCCTGCAAAAATAAAACGTATAATAACAATAAAATCATTTGTAAGCTTTCGTGGGCCACATAAATTGAGGAGCGGGTCGGATTTGGCCTGCGAGCCTTGAGTTTGACACTCCTGCTTTAAAACATTCACATGCGATTTTTGCGTGTTTAAACAAAAAAAAAAAATCATTCTTTTATCTATTTACACAGCCAAATTGTGATATGGATTTTAAAATGAAAACTATAAAGCAGTAAGTAGAAAATCAGCTCCCCCAGTTTAGTTATCAGTCAGGCAAAACCTTTATTAGTTGACCTTCAGTTTCACAAAACACAAACAAAAAGTTATAAAAAATCTATATTCAGACATTTAATTCACTGTACTTTTGTTGTATTTATTACAGAAAGGGAACAGGAGCTGTGTATAAGAGAACAGCAATCAAATGAAAAGCTGGCAAGGTAAACATACAACCTGTGTTACTGAAATAATAGTTTTCCATGCAGTGTTTTTGTGATACACAGTACAATTATTTTTTGCATAGTGTTATTTGTATAACTTTAATTTTGTATGTCTAACAGAGCTGAGAGCTTGTTGAAAGCCTATAACCTGATACGTCAGCAGAGGGCGCCATCTGTACTCATTTCCAGTGATACAGGTATAAAACTATTTTGTATTAACATCGTATTTAACGCTGTGATTGACAGATGCCCATATTGTGCTGTTTTATCCTTATTTAATGCTCTCTTTTAACGCCTTTTTTTATTATTTCCACCCTCTGATGGTACAAAACAATATAGGTAAGGGCATATGAGTGCGGTGTGCAAAGAATAACAAGGAAAACATGACTCAGCTGAAATTTAGTAATAGCAACAAATTCTGTAATGAATACTGCAAATGTTTTCTGTTTAAGTGTGTGGATTATAATTGTTATTCTATCCATCAACAGAGAATGAAGAAAACATCTCACCAGGAAAGAAGCGGGTCCACTTTGCAGGTGATGGCAAGGAGAACAGCAAACCCGAGAGGACTGCGAAATCAAAAGAAGAGTGTTATGTGAATCAATGGGCTAACAAGCGAATTCAGGCTTTTGGTGAAGAGGAACAGCTGTACCCAACAAAACCCAGAGAAATGCAGGGCATTCGCTAACACCATACGACGAACGTGTGATTTACTACTGAAAATAACGCATCGCGTGGCCAATCAAGTGCAGAGACTTTTTAGTAATGTACATTAGGATGCAAGATTGCTGCTTTTATTTATTTTGTACAGTGGAGTGCAAAAAATGTCCTTATTTTAGATGTCTTTTAATATGTTTGGATGATTGTATTAAATGATAATGTACTATATTAGTTTACATTTTAATGTGTTTTACGTGGAATATCTGTCTCCTTGCAATAAAGAGTTGATAGTTTTAGACTCCTGTTTGCTGTTTTGGAGTTCAGTTTAGTTCGATACTGAATTAGGTCTAGTTCTTGGCTTTTAATTGGGTGTGGTAATTTTCCCTCTGTCCCTTGCTCTCAGCCAATCGCAGACAAGGATGGGCGTAGACAAATGCTAAATGAGTTCTGAATGGAAAGTTTGATGGTCTGGGTGCAAAGTTTAAACCGTCTGCAGCTCCAGCTCAGTAAAACCGGACTGTCGATCGGAATGAGTCCAGTGATGGGATTTTAATCCGTATTGATGCCCATGTTTTGCTGTTTTATCCTTATTTAAAGCTCTCTTTTAATGCATTTTGTAATTATTTCCACCTTTGAGGATATCAAACCATATCTGTAAGGGCAGTCTGCAAAGAAAAACAAGGAAATCATGACTCAGCTGAAATTGAATACCTTGTTTGAGTACCACTAGCAACAAATGCTGTAATGAATACAGCAAATGTTTATAATTATTTTTATGCTGTTTAAGTGTGCATATTTAAGTTGTATTCTATCCATCAACAGAGAATGAAGAGAACATCTCCCCAGGAAAGAAGTGGGCCCTACTGAAAAAGCACTATTGTTTTTATTCATCAAAATAAAGCGCTGTTTATTCGTGTCAAGAGAGAAACTGAATTTAGCAGTCTGGTTTTCCGCTTTTAATTGGGTGTGGTAATTTTACCTCAGTCCCTAGCCCTCATCCAATCGCAGACAAGAATGGGCGTAGATAGATGCTGAATGAGTTCCGTGTGGAAAGTTCGCCGGTCCGGGTGCAAAGTTTCAACCGTCTGCAGCTCCAGCTCTGTAAAACCGGACCGGTCTTAGTGCTCAGTACGCGAGGATCAACGCACCACGGACGGATAACCGGTCGGAACGAGTCCAGTGAGGGGATTTTAACCCCTAGTGTGCCGTGTTTCGATAAAGCGTTATTGTTTTGTGTGCGTACTACGGTGAAAACATGGCTTGCGCTCCGAACCGGGTCCGTCTGCTATGTATGCTATCACTCACCTTCGGCTTTTTCATCGTGGAGGTGGTGGTAAGTAGGGTCACATCGTCTCTCGCAATGCTGTCGGACTCTTTTCATATGCTGTCGGACGTGATCGCACTGCTCGTGGCTCTGGTCGCGGTGCGGTTCGCCGAAAAGACCCAATCGACCAACAAAAACACGTTCGGTTGGATCCGGGCCGAGGTGATGGGCGCGCTGGTCAACGCTGTGTTCCTCACCGCGCTCTGCTTTACCATCATCCTGGAAGCCGTCGGGCGCTTCACGGAGCCACACGAGATCGACAAGCCCGTGGTGGTGATCGTGGTGGGTGCCGCGGGGTTGGTGGTCAACCTGCTCGGGCTCTGGCTGTTTCACGGACACGCCGGTGGCGGGGGGCACGGCCATTCCCATGGAGGACACGGCCACAGCCACGGGGGGAACAAAAAACACAAGAACGGAAAAGCCCGCAGGTCCGAGACGCCGGTCGACACTCGGTCCGCGGCAGAGGAGACCAATAATCTGGTCGGGAATCACAACTGCAGTCCAAATGGCGTAAATCCGGACCGGAGGGGAGCCGGTAAAATTGGGTTTTGTTCTTTAGACCTGAACAGATTCATAGTAGATATGATATTAAAAGCCAGTAAGGGAGTGTTAGTCATGTTAAGGCCTGATAATAGTGCGTGTGTTTCTCTGGTTTTACGAAACGATAGTGCCACACTTTTTTGCCAAGTTTTTGCCAAGCTTTACTTGATCGGTTTTCAAAATAATGTCGACATAATAGATGTATCAATGAATGTATTCTTTACCCTGTATAAATTATCCCGTAATAAGTTATTATATATTACAGTATATCAAATGCTTTATTCTAATTGGTTGAGAAGGAATATACCGTTACACAGCGGGTGTGCATTATTTTCAATTATACCACAGCCCGTTGAATAATGTTTTACGGGTGTGATTATTTTTCTGTAAAATGCACACCTGACCTATCAATGTCTTAAAATAACCACCAGATCAATGTTTGTGGTAACCATGGTATGAGCGGAATAATTGACTCTGGTCCTTTGAATTATTGCAAAATAATGCACACCCAATTAATAAATGGTAGTCTACATACTGTTAAAACATTACGTTAGGAATAATTGATGACTGACCATTAAATTATTCGAGAATAATACACACCCAAGGTGGTAATGCGGATGGACACAAAGCCCCTTTACGCAGCGGATGTGAATTATGTAAGGAATAATTGACGACGGGCCATTGAATTATAAGAAAATAATGCACACCAAGGTGGTAATGCGGCACAACACGAATTATTTTCAAATAATTCAAAGGACCGGAGCCAATTATTCCGCTTATACCACGGTTACCACAAACATTGCTCTGGTGCCTATTTTTAAGACATTTAACAAGTTAGGTGTGCGGTTTACAGAAAAATAATCAACACCCGTGGAACATTTCTCGGCCAATCAGAATGCAGCATTCAACAGAAGCGTGGTATAATTTAAAATAATTTAAAGGAGTCGATTATTCCGCTTATACCACAGTTACCACAAACATTGCTTTGGTTGTTATTTTAAGACATTTGACAGGCAGGTGTCCGATTGACAGAAAAATAGTCCACACCCGTGAAACATTTCTCAACCAATCAGATTGGGGCATTCAACGGGCCCGTGGTATAGTTGAAAATAAAGCGCCCCCGCTGTGTAACGGCATTATTTTTAAATAATTCAACAGCCTGTGGTCAGTTATTCCTTACATAATGTTTAAGCAGTATGTAAACTACCATTCAGTAGTTTATAGGGTCACTTACTAATCTTTTATTATTTAAAATATATATTTTTCTCATTTTATATATTAGGAAATTCAAACACACATGGGTGGTTTCCCGAACAGAGATTAGCTTAAACCAGGACTAGGCCTTAGTTTAATTAGGAAAATAACTAGTTTTAACAAACATGGCAAAACAAAGGGCACTGGTGTATTTTAAGATATGTCAGTGCAAGTTGTTTTCAGTTTGGACAGCCCTTACATTTATATTAGTCTAGGACTAGTCTAATCCCTGTCCGGGAAAACACCCCACAAAGGTCTAATTTTGGGAATTAAATTGCCCACAATTTGTAAAATATAAAAAATGTTATAAAATATGCCATTTTATTAAGCAGCATCTTGAAATCTCATCCTGAGATGAACCGTGTTGAAGGGTTTACTATTTATTTTTGGCTTTCATCGGGCCAAATAATAAAGAAAGGGTTGGCATGTAATCAATATTATTATTTTTTAAACATGTTTGTTTCATAACATGGTTTTTATGTCTAAAGCAAAATGGCTGTAGAGCCAGTAATGTGCAGATACTTTCTGCATCTGTATCTGTTGTTATCTGATAACGGTACTGTAGTTGGCCTCCTTCACAAAAACAACAGATTATTACAAATACGTGTCAAAACAGCTACTGTGCTTATCTGAAGGAATTTCAGATGAGGCCTTTTGTGCATGTTAAGGGCAGCTGAGATGAACAGATGGGGTTACATCACTGGCAGACATCAGTGAATCATAAACTCACCTTAAATAGGTCATATTAATAGACGCAAGGTCCCAAATGGGTTTTGAGACAAACATTACATTAATTTCCCCAATGAGGTTGGTTGTAGTCAACACATGGCTGTTAAAATTTGTTAAACAAATAGTTCACCCAAAAATGAAAATTAGCGTAGGAGTGATTTGTGCAGTATATTCCCTCTGAAGCCGTATGATAGCTTTGTAAATGAAGAATAACTGCTTTTGCCTAATTTAATGTTCCTCATGATGTTTTTATTTTTATTATAACACAGATAGTTTTTGATGCAGATTGGCCTGTGGTTTATTCATGATAAAGCACAGATAATGATAATACACATTCCGTTTGTCAGCATGTGGAATTTTCCTTAACACTTGTTTTTTTTTTCTTCATTTTTGCAGAGGTATGTCATAGCGACAGTCTGGATTTGCAGATCAGCGACAGCACTTATGAGGACCTTGCACACGACTCGGCCTCCCAGCTCAACATGCGAGGTGTTTTCCTGCACGTCTTGGGCGACGCTCTCGGTTCGGTTATCGTTGTGATCAACGCCCTCATCTTCAATTTTGTGTGGACACCATGCCAGCCAGGCATGACCTGCGAGAACCCCTGTGGCGGCGGACACTGTGGAGACCACCCGAACGACAAAAACACAAGCATCCACGGAAACAATAACACGGCTGTAGTTGGGCCCTGCTGGGTGCTTTACCTGGACCCCACGTTGTGCGTCATCATGGTCTGCATCCTCCTGTACACTACGTACCCGCTGCTGAAGGAGTCGGCGCTCATCCTGCTACAAACTGTGCCCAAGCAAATCGACATACATCAACTTAACAACCGGCTGCGGGACCTGGATGGCGTTCTGGCCGTGCACGAGCTGCACGTCTGGCAGCTGGCGGGCAGCCGCATCATAGCTACGGCACACATCAAGTGCCACGACCCCACCTCCTACATGGACGTAGCCAAACGCCTCAAGGACTTTTTCCACGACGAGGGCATCCACGCCACCACCATTCAGCCGGAATTCGTCACGATGAACTCGGA
Source organism: Misgurnus anguillicaudatus (assembly GCF_027580225.2). Classification (NCBI taxonomy): domain Eukaryota; kingdom Metazoa; phylum Chordata; class Actinopteri; order Cypriniformes; family Cobitidae; genus Misgurnus; species Misgurnus anguillicaudatus. Next base: position 4,341,788 of record NC_073354.2, on the reverse strand, counting down.
TTCTCGCGCGTCGCTCTGCGAGTTGTCTTGCAGGACGCAGTGCGCTCCAAAGCTGTGCTGCGGCGCAGCGGACGGCGCGAAACAAGATGGAGCGACGGAGCAGAAGAAACCCGGCGAGGCCAAATCCCCAACGGTGCTCCCGGTTTCTACCGCAACTTCTCTGGAGATTATCAGCGAATCTGTGGAGAGCACACTCGGGTCGGAAGGTCCGGTGATAATCACCAAGGATATAGAGTCATCGTTGTGAGAAGCGGTTTAGATGGAGAAGGATCTGTCAGGATCCGTGCGTTTCGGTTCAGTTGACGGACTTATTTCTGCTATGCTGTGAGAAGACCCGAGCCCAAACGCACTCGTTCATGATCACAGCACACAGATACTACACAAACATAGTGACACTGTCAATAGGCGTGAGAGGAAAGCCTTCTGCATGTGTGTTTATCGCATTATCTGATTGGTGTGTCCGTGCCAAAGCTTCTCTCTCTATACAGGACGTCAGACACTCGTGTCTTTTCTGTGAATGAAATGCAATTTTCAAGTCCAGCTGCTGGACCAAGTAGAGATGTCTGGACCAGTATTGTTTTTTACCCATCTTTTTTATTTTATCTTTCACTTTCTATTTGTTTTCTTAGTCATATTCAACGTTTGTGAGAGACGTTATAATTTATGTGTTTAAGTTATTGGTAATTAAATATTTTTTGTACAATTTAGATTTGGTATTATTAAGATATTAGAGGTAAAAGTGTGAATTTTATTCGCCTCCCTCAAAACAAATGATCTATGCTTTAACCTAGAGTATTTTTAGATGTGATGTTTTAAAAGAATGCTGTTAAATCTTTCACTCTTTTAGACGATCTGTTTTATTAGACATCAGAAAAAGTATTTCACAATGCCTATAATTCAAGCTGCTGTGTTTTAGCACTGAATCTAGATCGTGTAGGAACTAGACGACCCTCTCTTATTGTTCAATGTGAACTGTTGCCGTTTGTGTTCTGTCAATCAAAACTAAAGGTGAATGCTGTTGAACATTTGTATGTTGTCAGACTGCTGGAGGGTGAATGAAAAGTTTTGTACATGCTGTTGTTGAAGGGAAGGGACCTCAGATTTATGACAAATGCTCTTGTGGCAGCTGTGCATGACCAAATATAATTGTTTAAATAATTATAGCTTTGAGGGAGAAACCAAGCAACTTTTGTAAACCTTGAGACAAGGGAGTTCCTTTTTGAAATAGGGAATGGGCACTGGGCGTTCCTTGGGGTGTCGCACAATCTACTCGGTGGCCTTTATTAGAAAACAATGTCGGAATATCAACTCTTCTTCACTACGTTATTTATATCTACAAACTTTAGCATTTGATAATATATGGGTGAAAATATGCAATTTATGAAACACATGGAAATGTGCTTGTCTTTATGATTTTAGTTGTTTAGTGAGTTTCCTAGAAAGAATATCTAGATTGGATGTAAACTCATAGTATATATGTGCAGGCAGAGTGTTTGTTTCACTAGGGACTTTAAATGTACCACCTCAGTTGAAATGTTTTTGATATATATATACCTGTCAAATGTACCATTGTGAATTAAACATGCTTATTTACTGTTCAATCCACATGTTTGTTCTGTCACTTATTTTGATATGCTTTTATCGCAGATTTAGTGGCTTTAAAATGAGTTGAACAATTTAATAAATAGAACATCTCCATAGAAATAATAATTTAGGCCAGTGAACTATGTAAAAGCTAGTCAGGGGCCCAGTACTGATCCTTGCGGGATACCAGACTTAACTAGACCAAGCATACCTAAATTCACTTTTAATCATATATATATATATATATAATATTATATGTTCATCTCACACAGCAGAATAATAACTTCCTCATCCTGGGTGTTTAACAACTTTAACTCTGTAATTACTGTCAAATCCACCATAACTCAACACTTATTGGTAAATGTATAGCAATAGTAACACCTAACCCATAAGGCTTTTATTTTGTTTATTTTACATGCTGGATATTTCTGGTGTGTCATCTCTCCCCCCTCCCCCCAAAAAAAATACTAGCCCACATTGCAAAGTGAACAGTAAATTACTAAATGCGTTGCATTCTAAACAGCTATTTTCAATTATGCTTTGTTTCAATGCAGCCTATGTTTGATTACAAAACAGGGACAGGAAAAAATAATAAGAATTATACAATAAGAAGGACATAAAAACAGAAATTCAGTTTCAGGCTTAGAGTCAGCTGCTGTTCTGTTTCAAGTAAACATGTTAGATAAAGACAGAGCGAGCATTCAGACAAATATTGCAGAACTTTGAGTCATTATGGAAACTTAAGTCAGCACAATTAAAAGATCAAGAGAGAGAGAGAAAAAAACAAGTCTTTCCACTGCAACATATTCAGCTTAATAATTCCCTATAGCAACTTTAAAGTCCTGTCACATGACATATCTGTCCAGCTCTGTCTCTGCAGCTTAACCTAAACCCCATACAATTATTTCTCTCAACTTCAAAGAACAAAAATGGGGACAACGGTAAAATCCATCGTCCAGCAGTTTAGACACAAATGGAAATATTAAAACGGGATACAGGCAGTTGCATAACATCAGGAAATAAGTTTGATGATGTGTGGAAGGAAAAGATAGCAACGCAATCATGTCATTGGAATATGCTGATAGCTGTAAATAATTAAAAAAAAACTTTTTCATAAGAATATGCACTTTAATCTGAAAATGATGTACTCGTTCATATGTAAGTATGGACAGTATATGACAGATAAATTAGTACATTGAAACAGAATCTTTTTTGTGCTACCAAGGCATAGTTTGTTAGATTACAGAGAATGCGGGGAGTGTCCTCTGGTACAGTAAGTCAAGATCAGAAGAAAGTAATAATGTGAGCGGAGATTAGACTTCAATGCCTGCTGCAAACCTCAGTCACCTGTAGACTTTGATCACACATGAAGGTCAATAAGTACAGCATATTGTACAGCATGCCATGAAGGTGTCGTAATATCATGTTTTAAGATCTTACGTCACGTGTCACCTCTATGAATCCCTTCAATTCCATAAGCACTAAAATGACTTAAAAAAAAACTATTTTTAACTTTGTTGTCAAAGTTTATATGTAAGGAATAATTGACGACGGGCCGTTGAATTATAAGAAAATAATGCACACCCAAGGTGGCAATGCGGCAAGATGGCAAAGGACCAGAGTCAATTATTCCTTTTATACTACGGTTACCACAAAAACTTTTCTGGTGCCTATTTTTAAGACATTTGACAGGTCAGGTGTGCGGTTTACACCCATGGAGCATTTCTCAGCCAATCAGAATAAAGCATTCAACAGACACGTGGTATAATGTGGCTTTATATATGGCCAGACACTTGTGTGCCATTCAATTATTAACATGTTACCAAAATTGAGCTCAAAAGGAGTTACAAGGTTTTTGACTTCACCGTCATTGGACGCAGTTAGTGCATCCAGCCTGATCTCACGGGAATTCGTAATGGGACGTAAAAACTGAGCACCCACATAGCTACTATACAGTATATAATTTATAAGATGATGAAAATGTAATGTGATGAACACAATCTCATGGCAATTCGTAAGTATTTTACAAGTTGGCTTATTTGTACGAAGCAAATTGTACAATTATTACAAAAAGCAATAATAAAACCCTACCCCTAAGCCCAACGTCACCGGGCAAAGCAAATCGTACCAAAACGTAAGAATGTGGTTGTATGAATTAATGCCAATTAGCCACCTCATAAAATACATACAAATTGCCATGAGATTGTGTTGGTGCATTGCATTACATTTTCATCAATCTACAAATTATACACTTTATTGAAGCTATGTGGGCCCACAGGTTTTCTCTCATGTTATAAAAGATAAAATGTTATGCACATCAGATTATTTAAGACAACATTGCCTAAATAACAATGGTGTGGACACACTTTCCACTTCTCATTTCTTTTAGAGATGGTCCAAAATATGCATGCTACTTATATCTATGGTCTGAGGTTGTGCAAAAGAGTGGAAGTGGGACTAATTTGCATATTTATATCTATGGCCAGCTGCAGTGATGCCGGTAACGCGTTACTTAGTAACGCGTTACTCTAATTTTACCACTTTTTTTAGTAACGAGTAATCTAACGCGTTAATATTTCCAAACCAGTAAATCAGATTAAAGTTACTTATCCAAGTCACTGTGCGTTACTATTTTTGAAATTTTCCTTAGTAAAATATATATTTTCTTGTATATTTCTTCTTGCGTCTCGGGAAGTGAAGTCAGGTGTGCGACAAGTCACGTTTTCAGCACGAGGACAATTCAGGTCACGTGTAAGCGACACAAACGTAAACAACGTACAATAGAGAGAGAAGAGTTCATCCACCCAAACAACAAAAGCTGGACTTCAGTGCAAAACCAGTAAGTGTGGGAGAGTTGAAGAACGAAAGTAACAAAGCGATTTTCTCCGAGCCCTGATAACATCTAAATCTCACTATGACAGCATATTAGCACATAACCTCTGAAAGAGTTGACAAATATCGCGTTATTTACTCACCGATTTCCGCGTGTAGATCCAGAACTGTGTTTTCAACCATGATAAGTACATTCCAAAAGCGGTCTTTTTTTCTTACAACGCGTTGTTTTCTCGTTTCATGTGCTACAATACTGATAAATCTACAAAGTATATAACATCCTGAAGACTTCTCAGTTTTTCAAAATAAAAGTAAGTCGAGTTTATAGAGTAAGTAGATCCTGTCGGGTCAAAAGTAACACTTGTTAGTTTTGTCCCGCTGCTAATACTGTGTATAATATGGTAAAAAAATTGATATTATTCTAATTTGATTTAATTTTATTTTCATAGTGTTCAAACTATTGAATTTTTTTTTAGTCTCAGCAATTAAGTTTGTACTGTTGGTTGCTTTTGAAACATTTGATAAAACTGAAATTTAAAATAAAAATGTAATTTAATTATTTTTTACAAAGATAAATGACAAAATAAGTTTGCAGTTACATATTAAAGAGGTCATAGTAATATATATTTAATAAAAACAAGTGTAACACAAAAATCCATCATGTTTTGTTGTGTTACTTTTGACCCACCTGTGTGTTACTTTCGTCCCTGCTGTCAAGGTCAAAAGTAACAATTCACTACTCTTGTTTAAAGTGAAATTATACATAAGTCGTTTTACATTTGTTCAAAATTCCAGCTGGTTTTGATAGACCACACTTGTGAGTTATTGACCACAGCAAAAAATATATCTCTGTCTAAAACATTAACTTTTAAAATTAAGTTTTTCTGAAAATGGCCCCTGCTCACCCCTATTTATGTTTAGTGAAGTCAAGAAAGACTATATTATATATATTTTAGTTTTTTAAAACGCAACAGTTCAACTTAAAATGTCAGGAGATACATTGTTGACGTTACTGTTAAAAATGCACTTTCAATAAAGTTAGTGTTGGCAAAACCGGTTGTCATTTTAAATGTTGAGGCAGTGGGGGTGTTGGCAGCTACTGGAATGTAACTAACAAAGTAACTTGTAATCTAACTTAGTTACTTTTAAAATCAAGTAATCTGTGAAGTAACTTAGTTACTTTTTAAAGGAGTAATCAGTAATCAGATTACTTTTTCAAAGTAACTGTGGCATCACTAGCCAGCTGTGAGATTGAGTACAAGCAGGGACTAATTTGCATATTAATAGATCCACATATAGGGGAGAGCGGGGTATGTTGTCACACTTTTCACACTGTCTAACATTTACTGAGCACCATACATCAAAATGGTATAAATCTCATACCAAATGAAAGAAGGAAGTCTTGGGCACATATGTTGTATTCATAACATCTTTATATCTTATCTCATTACAGAGTTGTAGACTGTTGAATAGTGACTGTGCACTTGTGACAATTTGCCCCATCGGAGGGTAAGTTGTCACACTAGGGCGGGTAAGTTGTCACACTAGATTATCTAAAAATAAGAACACAACTACTTAATTGTGAATATTGATTTTAATTTTTAAACTCAAACCAAACTGGAAATATAAACATCCGTGCCTGGAGAATCTGGAAAAACAATTATTTCAATCCAAATAATGCACATTTCAATTAAGTGGCAAGACCACTTTACTTTGAACTTTGGTTCAAATGTTCTATGGCTTTCACATAAAACCAGATAACTGAATGGAACGCTGCAGATAACTTGCTTAACTTAACATGTTTAACCTCTGAACAAAACAGATGCCCTGTATGACTAATAGGACTCATCTCCAGAATCACAATTCTGACACACATAAATTGCCTGGCCTGAGGTGCAAGCATCATGGGCCCAATTGTTGCATTTTACACATTTTACCCAGGTCTCCTTTGGACGACTCTTTGAAAATGGCTCTACACAGACGAGGCAGAAGCACTCTTCATCATCTGATGATGACTCTTGCATGATTTTTCTTCTTTTAGCTGCCTTGTTTTTCATAGGTCCAGATTTCTGCTTCCCTTTCTTTTGAAACAGCTTTTTGCTAGATTGAGGCTTATTCTTTTCTATATCATGTTTTCTGAGCATGTTCGATGTGTTTGTTTGTACAGGGGCAAGTTGTCAGATGTGACGACTTGCCCCAAAGTCATTGAGACAACTTGCCCCATACTTACTTGTGTGCTAATGTTGTCTAAATCTCAAGTTTAGCTCATCATATCACTTTAGCTAAAGTATCAAAAGACACTTTACGGTCTCCTCTATTTTGTGCAAAATAATCATTTTAAACATTCACACCTAACAAAGTTGTATTGCATAAAATGTAAAGTGATTTTTTTTTACTTTTTAAGCAGAAAAATAAGAAAATTGTGCTAACCTCAGATTACAGTGATCTTGACCACATGTGAACAGGAAGTTCACTATAGAAGAAGAAGTCACATAAAGTGGCTATTTGATTTTTGAGATAGAGCCTCTAGTGTTGGAGTTATTAACAGTGTGACAACTTACCCGTGTGACAACTTACCCCGCTCTCCCCTACTAAATGAGGCAAGGGTGTACACTCTTAAAAATCAAGGCTTCATGATGCCATAGAGGAACATTTTCTGTCTAGATGCTTCTTTAAAGCACCCAAAACATCTGAAGAACCCTGCTGTTTAACAAAAGCTTTTTATGGTGAAAATAGGTTCTTCAGACTATAAAAATGTACAAAGAAATGATTCTTTAAAGAGTCTTTGACTAAATTCTTCTTTGAGGAACTAAAGAAGGTTCTTCAATGGCATCACCAACCTTTTAAGCACCTTTATTTTTAAGAGTATAGAGTTCCATTCAAGTTATGACCATGAAGAAAGTACCATTACAGGAAAAACATTTACATATGCTATTATGATGCTCAAAAAGAGTTTTAACTGATAAAATGATTGACTACGGAGGGACTTTAAACACTTTTCATTGGTTAAATATTTACAAAACCCACAAACAGATCTAAACAGTGACCAATACTTATAAAAACATTCATTGTATTTGTCATTTAAGTTGTAATTCAAGTTGTCCACTGAAAGTGTCATATAATTGATACATACTGTAGCCTATCTGGAAATATGTGTATGCACATACACTTACCTAAAGTATTATTAGGAACATCCCCTTTCACCTTCAGAACTGCCTTAATTCTATGTGGCATTGATACAACAAGGTGCTGAAAGCATTCTTTAGAAATGTTGGCCCATATTGATAGGATAGCATCTTGCAGTTGATGGAGATTTGTTGGATGCACATCCAGGGCACAAAGCTCCCGTCCCACCACATCCCAAAGATGCTCTTTTGGGTTGAGATCTGGTGACTGTGGGGGCCATTTTAGTACAGTGAACTCATTGTCATGTTCAAGAAACCAATTTAAAAATGATTCGAGCTTTGTGACATGGTGCATTATCCTGCTGAAAGTAGCCATCAGAGGATGAGTACATGGTGATCATAAAGGGATGGACATGGTCAGAAACAATGCTCAGGTAGGCCGTGGCATTTAAACGATGCCCAATTGGTACTAAGGGGCAAGAAAACATCCCCAACACCATTACACCACCACCACCAGCCTGCACAGTGGTAACAAGGCATGATGGATCCATGTTCTCATTCTGTTTACGCCAAATTCTGACTCTACCATCTGAATGTCTCAACAGAAATCGAGACTCATCAGACCAGGCAACATTTTTCAAGTCTTCAACTGTCCAATTTTGGTTGAAGGCTTGTGCAAATTGTAGCCTTCTTTTTCCTATTTGTAGTGGAGATGAGTGGTACCCTGCTGTTGTAGCCCATCCACCTCAAGGTTGTGCGTGTTGTGGCTTCACAAATGCTTTGCTTCATACCTCGGTTGTAACGAGTGGTTATTTCAGTCAAAGTTGCTCTTCTATCAGTTTGAATCAGTCGGCTCATTCTCCTCTGACCTTTAGCATCAACAAGGCATTTTTGCCCACATGACCGTCGCATTCTGGATGTTTTTCCCTTTTCACACCATTCTTTGTAAACCTTAGAAATGGTTGTGTGTGAAAATCCCAGTAACTGAGTAGATTGTGAAATACTCAGACCGGCCCATCTGGCACCAACAATCATGCCACGCTCAAAATTGCTTAAATCACCTTTCTTTCCCATCCTAACATTCAGTTTGGAGTTCAGGAGATTGTCTTGACCAGGACCACACCCCTAAATGCATTGAAGCAACTGCCATGTGATTGGTTGGCTAGATAATTGCATTAATGAGACATTGAACAGGTGTTCCTAATAATCCTTTAGGTGAATGTATGTAGGTCCAGTATTTGTCTGTAAAATCCACACATATATATATATATATATATATATATATATATATATATATATATATATATATATATATATATATTATGCACCATATGGTGCTTTAGTTGTCATATTATGCAGATCTAACTAAAAACATCAAATAATTCAGATAAAGAAATCCAGCTATAGAACCTCACCCAAATGTCATACATTCCTCTCACAGCTGGTACAAGAGATAGAGATTAAGATATCACAGCAGGTCTATAGAGTTCATGACGATCAGCTTGCACACATAAACAAGGGTGAGTCTGAAGAGAAAGATCAGTAAACCAAAGCACTCCAGGGTTTGAGAGTACTGGTCATGCTGGGCTTTCTTCATACTGTTGAACAGATATGTTGCATTGATACTGAGTGTTTGTGCAGTTATCTCAGTGAAGTAAATAAGCAGAAAACATTGCTGCAGGCAGCAATGAAGGCCCAAGACCAGAAAACAACGCAACGTAAGTGGGTAAATATCAAGGGACTCTATTAACTCTCTTTTTATATTTGTGCCAAACTCTGCCTAGAGCCAATGAAGAGTTTGAACATATGAAGTGCCCTAAAACCTTGACCGAAAGACGAGGGTGTGGACATGAGGAATTATTGGCAATTTTGTGCACTATTATGAGCAGCTCCTTTTTGACAATTTATCAGGTGTAGATTCCTAATCAGTCCCCATTATAAACAGCTTCATCCAGGATCATAGTTTAGTTTAGTTTAGTTTAGTTAAGATGATATACTGTACGTCTCCTTGAGCAAAGGCCAGTTAAGAAAAGCTTATGTCAGCAAATGCCCCTCAAAGATCACACGATCTGCATTCATACTTCCCTTTTCTTATTCAGAATTATTGTGCTATTTTTATTTTAAATGTTATCCTAATATTTATTTATAAATGAAACGTAAAATTATAGATACACCAGTCAACTTGGTAAGATTTCGCAGTGACTTTAGAACATTTAGTTCTTGACATCACAGTTTGAATATATCATCCGGTCTGTTGGTGTTTGATACATGCACACGTGTGAATCATGATCACAGTGAGTGAGTTTGTGCCGTGACTCGCAGGCTGGGTTCTGTTTTTTAGGTCCATTTCCTTCTTTTAGGGAAATTCCTCTAATACTAAAGAATGAAATGTGTTGCACGTTTAAGAGTTACACCACAGATTTGTCATTTAGTTTTCAGTGCAGAAATTAGGAAATCTTCAGTGATGTTCAGAACTAACTGTCTGTCTGTCTGTCTCTCTTTCTGATTTATATATTTATCTCAGATCTATCTGTCTGTAATTTTGCCTACCTGCCTATGTAGCTATGTAGCAGTCTATTTGTCTGTCTGTCTGTCTGTCTGTTTATCTATTTCAGAACTATCTGTCTGTCTGTCTCTCTGATAGATATATCTGTCTAAGTAGCAGTCTCTCTTTCAGTTTGATCATCTGTCTGTCTGGCTGCTTTCCATGTAGCTATGTATCTGTCTGTCTGTCTGTCTGTCTGTCTGTCTGTCTGTCTGTCTGTCTGTCTATCTATCTATCTATCTATCTATCTATCTATCTATCTATATATATATATGAAGAGTTTGGTTCCAAAACGCAATAAATCCATTTTGACAAATTTTGGTAAAAACGTGTTTTCTATACCAAGAAAGTGACAAGATGAAAACAACTATTTTCTGTTACAAACTTTCACACAGCATCTTTAGGTTATAAAAACATAAAAAATTCAAATCCATAAGTTGATTTTCAAAGATTTATTATAAAAACGGATTATTTTTTCCACAAAATGCAATAAATCCATGAGTTTTTATTCAAAATGCTATAAATCTATTGAATCAATAGCCTATATAAATGTGCATTCATCTTTGCCATGTTATATTCATTTAGTTGACTAGTTGTACACACTAATTAAAAATATAAACATTAATGTTATTAATCAAAACACTTACTTTGTCATATTAAGAACCCTGTCATTGCGGTTACTTGACGTCTTCGCTTAACGTCTTTCACAGCGATCGACTGTAAAATGTTTTTGGTCCTGCTCGATTTTCGTTGACTTTGAGTAAAATTATGTACAGTTTTTCATAAGATCCTCTGGGGTCAATGTGTTAGCATGAGAAGCTTGATGCTGTCGGGAGAACAAGCACCCGTCTCCCGAGTGCCTCTCAGGGAAATTGTTAGATGCTGATGGCTTACGTTTCTTTCCCATCACAGAAAACCATCACAGGTTTAGCGATGCAATTAAAGTATTATTTTGTTTTGTTTGTTGATCACGTAGTACAAAGTAGATGAGGAAAACCAGGACTCCGTGTACTACGCGCGTCCGCCATTGTTTGTTTACATTGCGTGACTGGTGGGCTGTAATATCAGAAATGGAGTTTTTAGGTGTGTTCGACTTCATGCGGCGCTGCGCAGACCGATCGGGGGCTGACTTGAATCAGTGCATTTTGGTTAGTACTTTTGTCCGACTTCAGCTGGCGCTGCAGGCACGTGACTGTGTCATATGGTTTTTAAGTACCGCGAGAGTAGCCGGCTAGCTCAGCCGGTGCAGCTTCTCCAGAGCGGCTGCCCGGAGTTGTGATGACGTAACAGCTTTACTTGATTGGTCGCCTCATTGATGACAACGATCACGTGCGTTTCAAGTTTAATCCAACCTTTAGTTTCACTAATAAACATTATAATTTCATGTTTTAAAACAGGAAAAACCACTTTAATATCCTTAAATATGTTATATTGTGTCGTGTAATAAAATAAAAATGAAAATAACATACTCTATTGGTATTTTAATAATATATGCTTGTTTCCCGTTATTTTCGGGTATACAGTATAAGCAGCAATTAAAATATTCGATATAAAATGTTTCTGGTTGCAACTTTTTATTAAAAGGTTTGTTTTTATCAAATTCAGCATCTAAGTCACTTCATTTGCGATTACAAACAAGGAAACACGGCGCACACGTCACTACGGCAAGCAGCAGGTGTCCGGCTTGACGGCTCCGTCTTCAGTTCCTCCCTCGACTGCAAGCGGCAAACCTCGCCGATCGGTCTACGCAGCGCCAGATGATCTCGAACACACCTATTGCGTTCTGTAAAAAAGTGGGAGTGGCGTTTGTCGCATTTTGGGAAAAAAGGGAGAAAAGATGACAGAATAACACGGCGGATATTGGATTTTGCGTAAAATTAAGAATTTACTTTTAACTACTGACCTGATATAATACTGATTTTGGCAGTAACTCATTTTTTTCAAAAATGGCGTTTATTGCGTTTTGGAACCAAACTCTTCATATATATATATATATATATATATATATATATATATATATATATATATATATATATATATATATATATATATATATATATATATATATATATATATATATATATATATATATCTGATATACTATCTGTCTGTCTCTCTTTCTGGTTGCCTGCCCATGTTATGTAACTGTCTTTCTTTCTGATATATCTTTTTCTTAATCTGTCTGTTGTTCTGTCCGTCATCCTGTATGTCTGTCTGATAGATGATATATCAGATGTCTGTTTGTCTCTCTCTCTCTCTCTCTCTCTCTCTCTCTCTCTCTCTCTCTCTCTCTCTCTCTCTCTCTCTCTCTCTCTCTCTCCTCATGTATTTATTTGGCTCACTCTTTCTAAAAGATCTATCTGTCTGCTTTTCTGCTTTGACTTTTTTACATTTTGTCTGTCTGATAAATCTGTCTGTACACTGTAAAAAATGGCTTTCTCACTTAGTATTTTTGTCTTGTTTACAGTGAAAATATCTAAAAATTCTTAAATTAAGATGTATTTTCTTGATGAGAAAAATGACCTAAGAAAATAAGTCTAGTTTTAGACATAAAATATAAAATTTAAGTGAATTTGTGCTTAAAAATAAAAAATAAAATCTGCCATTGGAATAAGATAAAAATTCTTGAATTAAGTGTTTATGAAAAAAGTAAACTTATTTCAAGAAAATATTTCTTATTCCATTGGCAGATTTTTTTGCTTTAAGCACAAATTTATTATGTTTTTTTTTTCTTTCTAAAAACTAGACTTATTTTCTTGGGTCATTTTGCTCATCAAGAAAATGCATCTTAATTTACAGTTTTTTTCGATTGCCAAACGACAGTGGCCACAACTGGAGCTACATGTGCAAAACTCTAACTAAAGTCTGCAATACCAAAAGTCAGGTGAGCTAAACTGTACATATCACCTGCAAAACTCACTTCAAGCAACACAACTCTAAACACATGACTCAAAACAGCTCAGTGCAGCCAAACACTAAACACAGCCCTCAATGAGATAACACACACTGTCACTCACAACACACTGAGAGGAAAAACACTAACATCAAACACCAATACACAAAATACTAACTTTTTATCTTTACAGATTGAACAATTTCAGTGACTTCATACAAAGTAATGTTTTCTTCAAATAATTATTTATTTATTGATTGATTTATCACATGATTTATTGAAATTTTTAGAACAGAACAATTCTTTAAGGTAAATTAAAATTTGCAGTTTGCTTCAATAGTCTGGAGTTATTTATGGAATTACAGTAATGAGAAAAAAGGTAGAAACTAAAAGTACATACTGTAATTCATATATGAAATTTTTTTTATAATTGAGTAGCTAATCGTGCCTCTCTCTAGCATCAGGCCACTACATGCCACCTTTCTCCCTCCACAAACCTGTCTTCCTTGTTCCATTTCCAAAATTAGTTTTTTCTGAGCTCTACATATATATATATATATATATATATATATATATATATATATATATATATATATATATATATATATATATATATATATATATATATATATATATATATATATATATATATATATATATACACATCATATTTATATGAAAGGTAATATTTTATATATATGAAATATATATATGAAATTGGAATTTATATTTATATGAAATTGCAGTCAGCAGTGTTTGAAAGGCACAAGACTGAAATCAATTCTGTTTTGAAAGTGTGGTTCACAGTTTTGACAGCAGTGTGTTAGCATTTGAACAAAGTGCTGTAAATTCACAGTGTTGTGCAGGTTGTGTTTAAAGTCATGGGATAAGTGTGTAGAGTTTTGAAAACTGTGTTCAAGCAATGAAAAACGAACTAGAGTTTGGTCCACATGAACTGCTGCTGTGCAGACTGTAGTTAGAGTTTTGCACATGTGACTTCAGTTGTGCCCACTGGCGTTTAGCAATCGAAAAAAACTGTAATTCAAGAATTTTTAGATATTTTTACCGAAAACAAGACAAAAATACTAAGAATTTTTTTTCTTGAAAATCATTTTTTTGCGGTGTGTATGTATGCATGTATGTCTGATAGATGATCTATCAAACATCTGTGTAGCTATGTAGCTGTCCCTCTTTCCTATAGACCTCTCAGTCTGTCTGTCAGTCTGTCTGTGTGTGTGTGTGTGTGTGTGTGTGTGTGTGTGTGTGTGTGTGTGTGTGTGTGTGTGTGTGTGTGTGTGTGTGTGTGTGTGTGTGTGTGTGTGTGTGTGTGTGTGTGACAGATCTTTCTATCAATTAATCAGTCTCTTTATCTGTCGGTTTATGTCAGTCTAACCTTGACAAAACAGTGTGACATTAACCAGCAGTTTCATTTTTTTAAGCACAGCTTCAATCTGAACCTACAACAGTCACGGCTAGCAGTTAGAGGTCTCCACCTGCTGGTGGAGAGACAACAGTTTTAAATCTATTGACTAACATTTACATTTAAGTTTATGAACAACAATGTCTGTCTGTCTTTTGGTTTAAGCAAAAGAGGTTTTACTTTATTATTATTTACAGTATTACAGTTTTTCTCAGTCGCTTTGCTGCATTTCTCACATCACTATTTACATTTGCACAACAGTTAGTTCAACCTTCACAACATTTAGTCATTTGTGCACATCATAGTAGCAGTTTCTCATTCCTTCCAACAAATTGCAAATGCATTTGGACATGCATCAATTGCTTTCATAAAATTTTCTGCTGTTTTATAATATTATAATTTGTTTATGTCATGTCAGTCAAAATTAACTATACTTGTGAATGCTGAATAGTCATTCCATATAAAACTAAGAGTCCTCATTTCATTGCTTGAGTCATTAGATACAAAAATGTTGAACTGGTCGTCAAAATCATTTTTTAAAATCTTTTTTTCCAAAAATATCTCCTAAATTGAACAATTTCTGAAATGATGTGGCCAGACAGAGAGGAATGTCTGGATGTGCAAGAATGTTTACAGTACCATGTGTGTTGTATGTTCAGTTTCAATATGTACTGCAACATTGTTTACAGTTGTGCACAGCTCTACCCAAAGGTACCTAAAGTTTTTTTTTTGCACAATGCATATGCAGTAAAAATGTGAAACATACATATTCAGTGTCTAGTTACCTCACTAAATACAGTAATGTGTAACTTTACTGTATTTTTCAAATAGCTGTGCAAATAGTATATAGTGCTGTCTTTAGTATTTTCAGGTAGTGTCACCAAGATCTGATCTTTTTGCATTGGAAAACATTTATAGAGTAAACTGTTATAATGAAAACATGACTAAGCCATTTGACTATCTTGTTCATAAACAATGGTGTCAGTACTTTTTATTTTGATGACACTGACACTTTCATTGACATGAATACTTGCTTTTGAGGAATGACCTATCCATTTTGAGCAAGTGACACGCTTTTGCAGATTATCAAAAAGCATTTTGTACTAATTGTTTTGAGAACTGCATTAACTGTTGTGTAAATGTAAATAGTGATGTGAGAAATGCACCAAAGCTTTTTTAAGATGTAAAATAAATCTTTGGTGTCCCCAGAGTATATATGTGAAGTTTTAGCTCAAAATCCCATATAGATAATTTATTATAGGATGTTATAATTGTCACTTTGTAGGTGTGAGCAAAAATGTGCCGTTTTTGGTTGTGTCCTTTAAAATGCAAGTGAACTGATCTCTGCACTAAATGGCAGTGCTGTGGTTGGATAGTGCAGATTAAGGGGCGGTATTATCCCCTTCTGACATCACAAGGGAACCAAATTTCAGTGAGCTTTTTTTTACATGCTTACAGGGAATGGTATACCAAAACAAAGTTACTGGGTTGATCTTTTTCACATTTTCTAGGTTGATAGAAGCACTGGAGACCCAATTATACCTCTTAAACATGGAAAAAGTCAGATTTTCAAGATACATCCTCTTTAAGGATCATGATTGCAGTTGTACTACCTTCACATTTGAGAACATCCAAATTGTTGGACAAAAGTGATCCTAACATCCCAAAAACTAGCCTACTGATATTTGTTGTCATGAAATGTGTTTAAAATATAAAAGTGCCAGAGTATCTGATGTGATTTGAGATACCAAAACACAATGAAGTAGGCTATTTATTATTAAAAAAAAATAACATTTATTTTATGATTCAAGAAATTCAAGAAAAACTGTAGAGTTATGAATCATAATTAAATTGTGTTAGTGACTCATTAAGGGACCAAACTGAGTGACCTCATCCGTCATGGTTTAACAGCTTAGCTGAGACATCTGCTTAGATTAACCATCTGCTGTCCTTTACTTTACCGCCGAGCTGCTAACTCATTATATAAATGTCAAAAGAGAAGACATCATATGAGTCCTTTTAACAGCAACATACACAATACAAATGACTATAACTTTGGATAATGTAACACAATAATATGTTCATATAAATGATAGATAGATAGATAGATAGATAGATAGATAGATAGATAGATAGATAGATAGATAGATAGATAGATAGATAGATAGATAGATAGATAGATAGATAGATAGATAGATAGATAGATAGAACTCCTCTTCATTACATGACAGTGTAGCCCACACGTCCTCATAATCTCTTTTTGCAGCACATGACCCCGCCTCCCCTGCACCCGGCCTGGCTTTAAAGCTGATGATGCATATGTTACAGAATAGGCTTGGGAAGCATCACTATGGCAACGGCAAACTGAAAGGCACTTCAGAGGAAAGCTCCGAGAGGAAATGTGACCTGGATCATTACTGTACGAAGACCTACAACACACCAGGACCACTTCTCAAGGTAGGCAAAAAATAAATGAGAAATGAAGAGAAGACATCATTAGGAAAAAAAACAAAAAGAAATAATAATGAGTGCTTGAAAAGACAATTTAAAGAACAAGAGAAGGGTAATATTGAACATTGAAGAACATTGGGGGTTATTTCTGGTGATGTTTAGAGTTGTGAGAGTATTGAGTAAACATTACGCATGTGATGTAGATGTTTGTGAGTGCAACACTGGTGGAAAAATCAAATTACAACACAAATGAAGTTATAACACTGAAAATCATTGCCTTGTCAAACTGTAAACAGAAATATGATTCTCCACGTGAATGCATAATCAGAGAAACTTATAGCCTTATAGCTCAGGAGTCACAGACAGAGTCACATTTGGTTATGTACAGTTTTCAGATCTCTTTTCTTCTAAGGAACTGTAAAGGAGAAATGTGTGAGATTATTGTAATCTTTATTTGGTAGAAAACATCTAAGAAGCAGATAATCTCTGTGTAATCTCATTTCTAGATGAAAATATTGAGATTTTTTAAGATTTTTTTTTCTTTGGGGCCTTTGACATAACCTGAAAGTAACCTTTCATTCTGATTTGCTCATCCACCCGAAGCAAGTTTTCCATTTTTGAATGACAGCTACAGTACAGTCCTTTAAGTGTATTCACGGCTATCACAGGACAGCAAACGGTGTTGTTTCTTGCAGCTGTCATTAACACTATAAACAGACTGTATGCAGAGAGATCAATGCTGGGATGTCAGTCAGGTGTTAAATAGCAGCTGTTCATGTTTAAGCTTTGCAATATTTAACCCCAACTAGAGAGAGAGAGAGAGAGAGAAGTGAAGATTTGAAGAACCTTAAAGCTGAAGTCAACAATAAAAAAGGTGCTAAAAGTGGTTTACAGGCGTGTAAGCATAGGGGAGCCATTTTTAGTGCAATACATCATCTAGAACCTGTGAAGAACCATATTTTGCTATGTTGAACCACTAATGGTTCTACAGAGGTGCTATATAGTTGCTCTGTAGCACTAAAGATGGTTCCCTATATGATTACAAGTTTTTAGTACTATTTAGCACCATTTTTTTTAAGTGTATCATATATAATTTATATATGGAGTGTTTATTTACACTGAGAGTAAATAGCGCCCTCTGTTGGCAAATGCTAATTACACTAGCTCCGCCCACCAATGTATGGTTGGAGCATGAGTGTGCCTCATACATCCTGAGCGAGGGCAACCTTCCGAAATCTCTGATGGACTTCAATTCATGGACTGGCCGCTAGAGGCAGGCTCCAAAAGGGAGTCAATTCCCATAGACCCCCATATTAAAATGGCCAACTTTACAGTAGAAAATAATATGTTTACAGCCTGGTACAAAAAGTGTTTTTGGTCTGTAAAGTTAATTTTGCCCTTCATGACAACTGTGAGGGGGGGTGAATTTTTTGTAAGTCATCCGTTTAAATTATATTAAGCCTTAAAGTTCTGCATAATTAAGGGAGTGATGGTTAAACAGCCACTGCTGTCACTGAAGTCGACCTAGGCGGGTGTGGTTACAGCATCTAGTCACCTCAGCTTCACCCACATCCCGCCTCTATACCCATGTTCGTATATTCACAAGTGATGCGCAGACGCGCTGCCAAGATGGCGACAGCAGACACCACCATACCTTTAAGCTTCAAAAACGATCTTCAGAAACCAATGGGTGAGGTCACGGACACTACGTCCATCTTTTTTATAGTCTATGATCCTGAGTGAAGCAGCTGGCTCTTTGATCGCCCCCTGGTGGCTGGACACAATACAAGTCATAAACCCTGCTCTCTTCTTATTTTAGCAAGCCAGTCAATTGAGAACTTCAAGAGGCGTGGTTGAATTGGGCACGCAAATTTGATACCGCGAGTCCAGATCAGGGTACCACGGACGATTCCTTCTGCGCGTGCCCTAACTCCAAACTGTTTTTTTGCGCCCATCGTCATTCATTTTACGTTGTTTATTACATTGGAAGGAAGCGGTGTCACGTCGTCCATATTTTTTATAGTCTATGTTAGAGCATTAAAGTTTAAAGGGGTTTAATAGTGTGAAAATTTGACTTTTTCATGTGTAAGTGTAGCCTGGCTAACACCAGACGAGTCTCATAGAGAATAAGACGTGCGCTGGGTTCCAAACCACCTACTTCCATACTATATAGTATGTAAAAAGCGCTACTTTGCGTACTATATAGTATGGAAGTAGGGGGTTTGGGACCAGGGGGGAAGGGTTTCATATTTTATTGAAGAAGCCCTGGGCACCCCCATTAGCTAGCGGACCCCCACCTGCTCTTAGCATTCCATTGGCTCCCATTCATTTTGGCGTCACTTTGACAGTGAATAACTTTACATCTGAGGCATTTAAAGACTTAATTTGTGCATCAATTATTTCTAAAGAAACACGAAAATGTATAAAAGGCTCCATTACCTTGTATCTTACATTATGGCCCAGTAGAAGCAGTTTTAGTAAAACTATGCTAACCATTGCGTCATAACCACGCGACTCGCACAGTAGAGAAATTACCGTATGGACAGGAGGACAAGCGCATGTAGAATATGGCGTGCTGGCGTTAAACTTTAAAATAAATAAATACTATGCAAAATGACAAAGTAGTTAATCAGAATACTAAATATACTTAATACAAAATGTACTCCTGTTCACGCTCGCCGTTGCCCCCTCCCTGTTCTGTGATTGGTTCCCTATTTCAGGGGCAAAAAAGGGCCATAGTTTCCATGCTAGACTTGCAGCGTGAATAAAACCCAGTCTAGTTTAAGTGCATAATTCAGAAAATACAAAAATACCCCATAGATTATTAATAAATGCTACAATGCCAAAGAAGAACCGTTTTTGGCTAAAAGCTTCCATAAAGAACTTTTAACATCCACCATCTGTTTTAGAAAAGGTTGCTAAAGTCCAAAGCATTTGTTCTACATTTGCATCCTTTCAAAACCTTTTCATGTATTCATTGCAACATTTTCCACACCTCTACAGGTGTAAGCAGGTGAGGACTCAGGCACCCAGACGATCATGTCTTGGTTCAGCTGGAGCGAGCCGTACTATCGGTGCCCACGGCGTGAGCCGTCGGATGTGGTGGCGGACACCCTGATGCTGGAGCTGAGCTGGCAGATGAAAGAGGCAGAGAGGCTGCAGCGTGAACGGGACAACGAATATCGGAGACTGAAGAGTGGTGTGGACTACAGCTGGCTCATCAGCACACCCCGCAGTTCATATGACATCAGCCAGGGAGAGAAACTGGGCCTTGAAGATCTGTGTAGTCAAGTGCCACCATCACACTGTGGATCCGTAATACAACGGTAAGGCAGATACTGCATGTTTGGTTTATGATAGAAGGATGTTTGGTTCAGGGGAAAACCAGCGTATCTTTGGTGTCTATATATTTAGAACAGCACAAGGAGAGCCATGTTTTCCCTTGGAGGACAAGTCAGCAGCTTTCAGTGTGACTTCAGATTGTTTGTTACGCTCTGTGCTGAAGTGATAATTGTAAATTACATGTATGTCTCATGGGATGTGCACCGGATCCAGGTGAACAGGTTCTGATTCTGTTCACCGTTGTTTAGCAACCACACTACCAAATTCTTGGTTCATCCCCCTTTTCATGATATATGCCTGTGCCTTAAAGTTTTGGGGATGTCATGCTTTTTGAGGTGCATTTTGCACATCACACATAGATTTGCATAAGAGAAGCAAAGATCCAAGAGAGTCTGTTTGTCATATAATAGTGTTATTACGCTTTTGATACCAAGTCCTGAGCACTTTTACAAGGTCGGTAAATCTGAGTTTACTGGTTGGGTTCAATGTATATTTTTATATGTGACCCTTTATGCAACTCCTGCAACGCTCGCTCCAACTAGGCTACAAGAAGCATCAACAAAGGTCTCACTGTCGCAGTGGCGGTGACGTGATGGGACAAATGTCATATGTTGCGCGTTTAATGGTAATTTAGACATACAAATATTGCACATATTTTCATTTGCTCTACTACCTGCTCGCACGGAGTTACTGTGCATTTACACCGCCACCGGCAAGTGCGTCAAAGTGGCCGGAAGTCATCTATTTTCAATGAGAGCCGGCGGCGAGCTCCAGCGAGCAGCGGCGCCTCATGTACAGTGTGAGCATCTAGGGGTGCATTCACATTGGGCTCAATTTTTCAAGGGGCAATGCATGCATCAGCCAATCAGATCGCCTTATGCAAGTAACCACGCTTCAGACAAGCCTTCCATCAAGCATTAACGCTCTCGCCTCGTGTGAATGTACTGTAGGAGAGTTGAAATAAGTTAAACTTTATGGTAATGAGCTATGACGCGGTTTGGCGGCAACCAATTGGAAGGCGGAAACGTTTGGCAACAACCAATCAGAAGGTGGAAACATCTGCTTGAGAAGAGTTCAGAGAGGTCAGCAAAGGGGCGCTGATGAGCACACTTCGGAGTGTAAAAATGACAGATGGGACACTCTATTGACTCATAGACTAAGCGAGCACGCACAATTTAATGACAGTTTAATGCTCATTGGCCCGGGGATGTCTGTCAGCTGATGACTTCTTAATTCTAAATACTCCATTTCCTGTAGAAGTTTTTATCATTTTTCCAACTTGTTTTGGACTTATGACATTTACATTTTTAAGTAATTCCTTTAAACTTTTGTATTGGTGTTGAATTATTTGTACTATATTTATATTTCCCACAACAGAAAAACATTTGTATTACCACTAGACTTAGATTTATAACAATAAACAATTATTAAGTAGCCTTTTTTAGGAATTAACATTTCACCATCGTTGATTCTTCTTGTAAACATCTTCATGTAAATACATTTATTGGTATTTGCATCTATTTCATCCATGACAAAATACACAAATGCGATCTCTGGACTGGACTGCGAGATTGGTAAAGTGTCTGACTTAGCAGCTCTTTTTTCACTCCTGCCCTCACTGCAGCTGCCTGCTCTTGACAAAATTTCAGCCAAGGCGAACCGTGTCTCAAACAAGCCTTTAGTCTGGTGGAAATTCCAGAACAACATCACTTCCTGGGCATTTGAAGTGTCCCATCTTACTTAACTCGTCAGTGGTGAGGAAAGAGTTATCTCGTCAATTAAAAGAAAATATTTCCCTGCCAATGATGCTTCCCTGACGAGTTTTTACGGTAATCTGTAATTCCCGGGTGTGCAACCTAAGTCTTGAAAAGTGAAGTCTCTGGCTCTTTGATCGCCCCCTGGTGGCTGGTTGCAGTATACGTCATAAACCTCCATTGAAACGATTGGGGCTCTGCTCTAAATAAAAAAAATATTTACACTTCAAATAAAAGTTTCCGAAAGATGATTCTGGTCCTTTCAAGTAGTTGTTATCACACTGATATATGTTCAAGTGTTCATTTTTGTGATAAGTTTTATTTTAGCTAGTAATTTCGATGCTATAAAACGAGGCGTGTCGATATGATTGGCGTATTTGAATTGGTCGCGCAAACGTTTGGGCAGATACCACGGCTCCGCCTCTGGCTCCACGGACGATTCCTTCTGCGCATGCCTTGGCTTCAAACTGACGTTTTTATGTAACATGGCGGCAACCATGGTCAGACATTTTTTGCTTTAATTCATTACAATGGAGGGAGGCGACGTCGCGTCGTCCATGTTTTTTACAGTCTATGGTAATTCCTGTACTGTTATCCACTAGATGGCGCTCTTACCCAATTTATAAAAAACTGATGCAAAAACTAACCCAAAAACATTTTAAAGTTTATGTATGTTTTGATCTTTGTTCTGAATCTCTAACAAAATTATTTTACAAAAATGCAATTATCTCAGCTTTTTGCTCAAAAGTTGGTATTTTTGAAGAAACCTACCGAAGAGGTTATAAAACGAGAACTAATGAAAATAGGATGAAACAGGTTTTTTTGTTTGAAATCAGAGGATCTGTTCTTTCAATTGATATATTTGTATGTTTATTTATTTATTTAAAGAAGAACATTTTCCTGAAGGCATTTTGTGAAACTCTTGTGAAAAAGTTGGCGGGCAACTTTTTAATAAAAGGGGGAATGGGTTAACAGCTTTTCCATTACATGGGGGTAAAAAGAGAATAATCGAAAACTTGTAAGGATCTTAAATAAGGTACAATTTAAAAAGACTAAAACAGTCCTTTAAATGAGGTTTTGTGAATAAAGAGGAAGGATGTAGAGGAAAGACTGATTCATTGGTATAATTAGAAAGATAAGGACTTTGCATGGAAATCTATTTTAGGAGTATCTAAGAGCATCTTAAAGCGCCCAGGATCTGAGAGGTTGCTTTTACGCTGATGAATCATGTGCTTGTGTTGTGCGGTTTAAAATCATAGAGACAATTACTAATGACAATGAGTAAACTTTTCATGTCTAACTAAAAAAAAAGTTTGTTCAATCAACTTTATTTAATTAAGGAAAACGTTTGCACACAATTAGTTTATGTCTGTACAAGAATAAAACAAGTGGGTAACCATCTGCATGATGGTAACAAAAATCTTGAAAAAATATAACACAAACTCTTCTAAAAAAAAAATTAAGATAAACAAACATTAAACAATAAAATGTTTTTCACTTTACTTAAAATTGCATAAAATAAAAATTTTAGTTTTTAAGTACAGATCCACTTCCCGTTTCACAATATCAACAAGAATCATTCATGTAGTTCAAACACAAAATGAATGTTAACCTAATTTTTAACTTGACCGGCCTAAAAGCCTGCTAAATCAGGCTGGGACACTAGCTAAAACCAACCAACCAGCTTAGGTTGGCTTAGGTTGTTTTTTATTAGTATATTGAACTGTTTTATTCAAATGAAAAAGTACGTAAAGCTTTTTCGTTCTTTCACAGGTTTCGACAGGTGCTGATGGAGAATGAGCCTGAAGTGCATGAGGTTTCAGGACTCTTCCGGTCGGTGCTCACAGAGACTCTTGAGCATGTTCAAGAGGAGCGGGAGGTTCAACGTCTGGGCCACCAGTGGAACAACAGACGCTCGTTCAGCCTGTCGCTGCTGAGCTTCAAGTCACGAGTGAGGATCAATCCGTTCAGCAGCACGCTGGGACTAAAATCAAACAGCTACGGCTCGGAGGAAGACGGCATAGATGTCAAGACTGTGTGTGGTGATGTCGAGAAGGGCATTGCACACACAGCAGAGAAGGCACAGCAGATGTGGAGCATGCCAGAGATTCGGCACAACGGGATCAGTGGGAAAGCATGAGAGTCATTGCAAGTGGGATTGTCTGGTACTCGTGATGATTACTGCATTTGTAATGCAGGGTGAATTTAGATACATTGATATGACTGATTCAATCATACATTGATAAAAAACTGTCCTAATCTACATGAATAGGGACTATTTGATAGCTAAAGCTGTCACCAGGACAAAACTGCCCTCGTACCAAGAGCTACAACAAAACTTTTATGAATAATAATTATTATACTATAAATCAAAGCTGTACTTAATATTTTAGGTTATTTAAATTTCTCAATTGACCTTTGCAGGGTTTAAAAATTATCCTAATGCTGTAAAATTGTTTCAGAAGGTATGTAACTTTTTTAATTGTACTTTTATTGGTGTCAAAATGTTTTTTGTTTGTTCTCACAATCATTGTATGTGTAGTTGTTTTATTGCCATATTAATTTTCATAAGAGGGATGTGTGAGATGTATCTACTGACGGTTTCATCGGACGCATGCCCATGGTTAATTTCCGGTCTGTGCTTGTTTATTGGTCTGGCAAGATCAATTTGTTGATTGTTTTCCACTGTTTTATTGGATATAGAAAAATAGGTGTTTCTTTCAGAAATGAAACTAGCAGTAGACTGCCAGTTGGAGGGGGCGGGGTTAACAGATGCTCCAACCCAAGCGGTTTAATTGACTTCATCAGAGAATGATCACCACAAGAGGGTGGAAGTACATTTTCAGATTTTGATTAAAGTTAATGAGGGCACATGATTTTTTTTTTATAATAATGACTTAAACAGAATTTTTTTATTATAATAAACGGCAATATTACATTACAAAAATACAAAATTGGTAGCCTACTTTAAGGATCTGCAGCTAACTTTGTAGGGGTGTAACAATACATCGTGCGATGATGCTTGGTATGCCTCTCAATGAATTATGGTGAAATGTCACTACATCCAAAAAAAGCCAGGGGGCGCTTTCGTGCAGAAACTTAATATGCGCCGCAGAAGAAGAACCATTACACAGGCAGCTCCAGGAAATGTTTAGGCATATTTATATTGCTGTGCTTCAAACCTTTTAAGGTATTTACATGATAATAAAGAATATTTATAATGATTATGTTTGACGAGTGTTACTTTTTTAAATTCATGTTATAAACGATTCAGACTGTGATTTTAGATTCATAAGGAATTTCTACTGATTAAAGAGCCATAGTGCATGAGAGCTGTGCATAGTATCGCCTTTGTGATCCAGAATCATTATTGGACGGGTATTATGGTGTATCGTGAAATATCGCTACACCCCTAAAACATTGTACACTCACCTAAAGGATTATTAGGAACACCTGTTCAATTTCTCATTAATGCAATTATCTAATCAACCAATCACATGGCAGTTGCTTCAATGCATTTAGGGGTGTGGTCCTGGTCAAGACAATCTCCTGAACTCCAAACTGAATGTCAGAATGGGAAAGAGAGGTGATTTAAGCAATTTTGAGCGTGGCATGGTTGTTGGTGCCAGATTTTCACGCATAACCATTTCTAGGGTTTACAAAGAATGGTGCGAAAAGGGAAAAACATCCAGTATGCGGCAGTCCTGTGGGCAAAAATGTCTTGTTGATGCTAGAGGTCAGATGAGAATGTGCTGACTGATTCAAGCTGATAGAAGAGCAACTTTGACTGAAATAACCACTCGTTACAACCGAGGTATGCAGCAAAGCATTTGTGAAGCCACAACACACACACTTGAGGCGGATGGGCTACAACAGCAGAAGACCCCACCGGGTACCACTCATCTCCACTACAAAAAGGAAAAAGAGGCTACAATTTGCATGAGCTCACCAAAATTGGACAGTTGAAGACTGGAAAAATGTTGAATGGTCTGATAAGTCTCGATTTCTGATGACACATTCAGATGGTAGAGTCAGAATTTTGTGTAAACAGAATGAGAACATGGATCCATCATGCCTTGTTACCACTGTGCAGTCTGGTGGTGGTAGTGTAATGGTGTGGGGGATGTTTTCTTGGAACACTTTAGGCCCCTTAGTGCCAATTGGGCATCGTTTAAATGCCACGGCCTACCTGAGCATTGTTTCTGACCATGTCCATCCCTTTATGACCACCATGTACCCATCCTCTGATGGCTACTTCCAGCAGAATAATGCACCATGTCACAAAGCTTGAATCATTTCAAATTGGTTTCTTGAACATGACAATGAGTTCACTGTACTAAAATGACCCCCCCAGTCACCAGATCTCAACCCAATAGAGCATCTTTGGGATGTGGTGGAACTGGAGCTTCGTGTCCTGGATGTGCATCCCACAAATCTCCATCAACTGCAAGATGCTATCCTATCAATATGGGCCAACATTTCTAAAGAATGCTTTCAGCACCTTGTTGAATCAATGCCATGTAGAATTAAGGCAGTTCTGAAGGCGAAAGGGGGTCAAATACAGTGTTAGTATGGTGTTCCTAATAATCCTTTAGGTGAGTGTATACATTAATTTTACACAGTAACGTTAGCTCAGTGTAATGATTGATACACTTTAGCTATGATTTGAACAAAGTTGAAAACGTCTATATACATATCATTTCAGCTAGTGTCGATAACAGTTATAGAGGTGTTTCATTACAAAAACAATGTTTGATTTTGCAAAATAAAGAGTAATGCATATTTGCATCTAAAAATCTGTTGCTTTGATTAAAAAAAAAACAATCATCATGAAAAATGCGCATATTATTTGTTTTCTAATTATGGTAAAAGTTTAAAATATATTTGATGTTTTTCTAAAGATTAGGTCAGCAAATTCTTGCTTAATTGTTACCTTCTTGAGCTCTACTTAGGGACCTCTGATAGTACATCAGTTAATACAAAAATAAACCTATCATTTTACATATAAATGCACATACAGTATTAGTCTAATGGGCAAGTCTGGTAATTGGTAGCATTTTATCATGTATTATGAAACTTTTTGACTTGACATGACCGAATGTAGTATCCAAATACATTTTCCACTAAAAGGTTTCACGAGTTCGCATGAACATGTAAAATTAACCAATATGAGATAAAGCATATTTGGCATGTGCTATCCAAAGGGAGGGCTCCGAGCTCAGAAATTTAGCTTGAATTCAGAGTACTCTCTCCTCCTTAAAGGGATACTCCAGCTAAATATTAAAATTACCCCATGATTTACTCTCACTCAAGCAATCCGAGATGCACGTCCATCATCTTTCAGATGAACACATTTGGAGTTATTTTAGTAAATGCCCTTGCTCTTCCACGCTTTAAAATGATAGAAAACAGGGATCAGAAAACAAATTCTGACTTTACCCCCCCCAAAGTTCATCCATCCTTCACAAAAGTAATCCACGTGGCTCCAAGGTGTTAATAAAGGTCGCCGATGTGATTTTGTAAGAAAAAATGTGTATTCTAAACTTTATAAATTATAATAACTAGCTTTACGATAACGATGCCATCTTGGACAAACACGATTCACGAGTTTTAGCGAAGTGTGCACTTGTTGCCATGGGTATGTTGTGCAGTGACCCTCGTGAATCCAAGATAGCATCGTTACCGGAAGCTAATTATTAGTTTGTGAAGTTTTAAAATTGATTTTTTTTAACAAAATACCATTTATTACCCGCTGAAAGCCTTTATTAACACATTGAAGCCGTGTGGATTACATTGTGGAGGATAAATGCACTTTTTGCATTTCCCTAATATATATTGTTATAAAGCTAGGAAGAGCAAGCCAAGCACATTTCCTAAAATAACTACAAATGTGTTCGTCTGAAAGATGATGGACATATGTATCTCGGAAGGGTTGAAGGTGAGTACATCATGAGGTCCTTTTGATAACTGGTTGAAGTATCGCTTTAAATAGGATAGATATACAATCAGAGAGTGGGGTGATGGGGTGAAGGAGGGACGTTGCAAAAAACTGTCACCGGATAGAGGTGAGGGATGGCTATATATGACCACACTCCTCCCAAACTTAGTTAAAAAAAAAACTTCAAATAAAAACACAAAGAGACCGAGCAAAGTTTATTTTATAACATTGTCACTGTATTGTCAAGAAGGAAGATCATAAAGTGTTGTTTTCATCTATTTACCAGTGGCACAAATAATTCTGCTGGAATATGAAAATGTGCAGATTATTGGGGAGAAACAACAGACTTCACTGTTGTTTTAGATTTGAATTGTTTTGAAAAAAGTTAAAGTAAAACTTAACTTTCAGAAATAGCACCAACTTTATATGATAAATGGGGACTCAAAATGTGATCATTTTGTTTTCGTTCTTCAAAAACATTTAAGCAAAGGTTTGACACTGTTTGTTTTGAATACAATGAACCTGCATGTCAGCCTCTGGTCATTATTGACTGTATGGACAACAAGTAGGGTGTAAACTATCTTTTGTGTTCCAGAGATAAAAGCAAATAAAAACAAAAGTGAGAAAATGAGTAAATAAATACCCAACTATCCCGTTATCACAGCAGAACATTATATATCACTCGGTCTAATTCTTCATCTCTCTGAACAATTCCTTACAGGATTTACTTGAGGTTTAAATAAAAAAATAAAACAAAAACACAATCCCTATGCTATATATATATTTTTTACAATTTTAGCATAACATAACATCAAAGCTACAGTCTTCATTGTGGATATAATAAGTCATATACATACTGTAGGAAAACGGGGATGTCAACCATTTACATGAAGAATTTATGTTAAAGAATTGTCATTGTCAGGACAAACAACAAGATGGTCTCTTCCTGAGCAAATAAAAAGGTCCAGTTCTGCATCAGAAGGTGGAGTTCAAGAATTCCAAGAGATTAGCTCGGTTTTTGTCCATCTGCTTTAAAGAAAAAATAAAATAAAGCAGTGAATGACCAGACAATTTGGAACAATTCTTTTATTAACCCCATTTAATCTGTGTTACAGTTTATTTCATCCATTCTCTTTCAGCCGTCATGACGTGCATGGACACCCACCTGCTTGTCCTTCTTTGATTTTTTTACTTTCATTTTAATCTTTTTCCCCGATATCATACTGTACGAGCCGCTTTTCTTCTTTTCCTTGAGATACTGCACACAACAGAGAAGTTTTTATGCTGTCTTTTACATGTAAAGGTACAGGTGAAACTAAAAACACATAGCAGTCGTTACCCTTGAAATTTGAACAGGTCCGCAGTCATCATCATCCTGGCCTTTGCGTCCCTTTAATTTCTTACGCTTGCGTGTCTTCTCTTTCTTTCCTTTCTGGAAAAGGTCAAATTCAAAGGCACCTTTTATTAGTAAATGTAACAAACTGGTGCTTTTTGCAGCTCATTTATTACACAAGTCAGTCCTCATCATTTGAAAACCAAAACATTTGTTATTTTTAACGAGGTATTTGAGTTTAGTTTAACCACTAGCCAGACCATTAAACAAACAGAAACCAGAAGTTAAGTTCTGTCCAGACGCATAACCTCGACAATGAGTGTGCGTCAAAAGAAACCGTCTATATCTCCAAAAAAATGTATGAAATCTTCAAAACTATTTACCTTTTTTCCATGCTTCTCTTTCCTTTTCTTTGAGGATTTTCTTTGTTTTTTACAAGAATCTAGTAGCAAAATAATAAATGGATTAAAAATAGTAACTTGTTATACACCATATAATGGTCAGTTTTGAATGTCACATACCTGAGCTACTGGAGCTGGACTTACTGCGTGAAGAATGTGACGAAGAGGATGATGAAGAGGAAGAACTGGATGATGATGATGATGAACTGGAAGATGATGATGACCTGCTTCGGCTCCTATCGCGTTTCCGTTTTTCTCTTCCTGTTGAAGTATTGATTTGAACAATTGTAAATAAGTGAAATAATTTATCTTCCTAACAAACTGACAGACACCTCACCTCTGCTCGCAGATCGGTTTCTTTCTTTTGCACGTGACTCACTTCTCTCTGGAGTGTCCACTTTGGCAGACTGAATAAGAAATAAAGCGTGAAAGCAACCAGATGCTTTATGTTAATAACATGATGAAAACATAGTGAGCATAGTGAGTCTACCTAAACCAACATCTAACTTTATAATGTATGTATTTATTATTTGTATTCATGCACGTACCAAACACAGCATGCACACTCTTTAAAGTGATTGGAAGCTAAAAGGTGAAATCCTAAAACTGAGGTAAACAAATGGAAAAGACTTAGCTCAGAACTTTACCATGTTTATTAAACACTCCTCTGACTTCTCCGATGTAAAAGCAACAACAGCAGCATAAAAATGGACGCAGAAATCAAATCTGCACACAATTCGTGTCGAAAATAAGCTCGGGTGAAAATAAATACGAGTCTTTTTGCATTTCTGTCATCAATAGCTGCGCGTAGTCAGATGAACGCTACTGCGCGGCCATATTGGTTTACGTCATCTATACATAAACTCCATCCGGGTACTTTCATGAGCATGCGCGTGCAAAGCTGCGTTATAATTCGCCTACTTGTACTATTCACTAAAAGTATGTACTGTTGTTTTATTTATTCATTCTTTGTAATGACAAATTATGGTACAAACATTTGAATGTGTAAGTATGAGAAAAGGAGTATGCACGTTCTTATGTCATATACAATGTAACTTACAGTGTAAAGTTTTTTGTGATGAAAAACATTATTAGGACACTAATACAAAATAGACAACAAACAAAGTGTAAATGCTTTCTTGTCATAAGTTAATGTTAACATGTTTTACCTAAAATCATTGCATAATTTTTCAAAACATATTTAACACATTTTTATATTACATTTTGGTATTTAACTGGCCCTACTGAAAAATACAGCCAAGACAAGCATAAGGTGGTTTAAGGTGGCAATAGCTGGTTGGTCCTCCCAGCCTGGCAAAGCTGGTCAAGCTGGTGGGTCAGATAGTCTTTCAGCCTGACCATCTAAAACCAGCTCACTAGCTCATGTTGGTTTCTTCAGTAGGGATTGGCTCTGTTTATTGATTATAATGCGACAAGAAATAAAATCGCAATTTAAAATTAGACAAATAATGTTTTTCCAGCACTGAGTGTGTACTTTTGGTTAATAACAGTGGTAAATGTTTATTTACTAACATGTCATAAATCTTGTTGAAAAACATGATGCGATTTTTTTTATGTAATTGTTAATTTTCCCACCAGAGGGCGCTGTTTCCCAGTTTATCGTAAAACATTATACTTGCCTGGTGTTGCAGCTAGTCCCAGACTAAAATGAATGTTTGAGATGTCTTAACTGAAAACTTGTATCTTAAAACATATCAGTACCATTCTTTTGTCTCAAGATGCACACAAGTAAAGCTACTTAAAAGCCGTAATTAAATGTAAGGCTTGATCCTGGCATAATCTATCTAATCCTCATCTGTGAAACTTGGCCTATGAGAAACAGCTGGATCTAAGACTGGCTCCAGTTTTATGACATTTTATAAAATACATTAATTTATCACAAATTTTGTGTAAACCTCAGAAAAAATAAGCATACAAACCAACAGCACTACATTGTATAATTTAATATGTTTTGTTTAATTATTCATGTTTTAGAATGTTTAATGTCATACTTTTTTGGGGGGGGCACAAAGGGCACAAGGTAGGGCCACTGTACACAAGGGGGGCAGGCCCCCGAAAAAGTTTGAGAACCACTGATTTAGTTCTCCATATCAGAAAAAAAGCTGTACCCACATCTTCCTGTATGACAAAAATGAAACAGATTTATTTAGAAATATGTTTGAATTGATTGCTGAATCCTTATATATGTAAGGAATAATTGACGACGGGCCATTGAATTATAAGAAAATAATGCACAACAAGGTGGTAATGCGGCACGACGGGAAGCAGGTGGATCTCAGACTGGCTCCAGTTTTATGATGCGGGGCAGGGACCTGGCAATCAAAGGGTCTGGGCGTACGTGTGATGATGATGAAAATGAAAATATTTTTATTTAAAACACTAAGAAACTATGACAGAATATGAACACATACTATATTATTAATGAATTAAATGTTTTTACCTCTAACGGGAATAGTTGCGTGACGAAGTGAAACTAAAGGGTTAATAAACACAAACTAAAGCAGATGTTGTAGAATGTCTAGATAGCGCAAAAATTGTAAAAACTGATTATTTCCCACTATTAATTACATTATCTTATAGGAGTGTAACTACTGTAGCATGTAAATAATGCACATAAATAAAGTGAGCAAGAGCGCTCAACAATTATATCTAATCAACAGGCACGTGAAACCTAGCTAGCAGGTTGCTCAAACAACAAAATCACCAGCTAACTTACTTTAAATCTGCAAGAACTAGACAAATAAAATAACAGGCTTAAATAAACAAACCCAAAACATCCACTTACAGTTCTCACGGACACGTGTTTTATCAACTGGCTATCCTCCAGACATGACGGACCGCCTGAACTGAAAAGTTTTGCAGGAAACCCTGAACCTGTATGAGATATTTTGATAAATGATGGTATCCACACAGTTAACGGTAGTATATTTGTAATATTACTAAAATCATCTTTTGGGTTTATCAGAATAAAGAAACTCATAGAGGTTTAGAACAACATGAGGATAAGTACATGATGACAGCATTTTCATTATTGGGTGAACTATCCCATATATACAACATAAGACATCATTATTTCAATAAACATGCACTCTAATAAATGTTAGGTTTTTTCAACCCATAGTTGAGCATATTATGGACAAACAAAACCATTTGGTTAAATTATTAGATGATGCATTGGAAAAACTCTCTGCAGGGTAGGTTTATGATGGTCTGTTGAATTATTCGAAAATAATGCACACCCAAGGTGGTAATCGTGTCGTGCCGTTACACAGCGGGTGTGCATTATTTTCAAATAATTCAAAGGACCGGAGTCGATTATTC
Organism: Misgurnus anguillicaudatus; assembly: GCF_027580225.2. NCBI lineage: Eukaryota > Metazoa > Chordata > Actinopteri > Cypriniformes > Cobitidae > Misgurnus > Misgurnus anguillicaudatus. The sequence goes on along the minus strand of NC_073354.2, from coordinate 4,308,828 downwards.
CTCTTATACCACAGTTACCACAAACATTGCCACCCAGCAATAAAATTTTTTACAATTTGGGTTAAATCTTAATGATGAACTGGCTGCATATCCCCTGTGGTCTACCAGTCGAAGAGCCCTGACGCCAACGTGTCTTCCAGCAAGGTTAAAGACGAGCATCTGTAAGAGCTCTTTAACTACTCAAACTCTTCTTTGGATGTCATGGCAACTAACTTCAAAATCACATTACATGATCAGTCTAGCGTTTGGAGTATGTACACTCACTAAGCCAAATTAGACATACTTACAAAGCAGCATTTAAAGACACACAGTCTGAAGTGATACTCGTTGTCCATGCAAGTCCAATCTATTGGGTTATTTGTGGAGATCATTTAAAAAATATATTCAAACTGTGTTTAACTAACTTTCTCCCAGACGTAGAGGCGCAGAACCACCCGACGCGACGCGTAGCATGGCTAGCAGGGCCGGATTAACAAATTCTGGGCCCCTGGGCACAAAGACATCATAGGCCCCTCCTATCCCTCTTCCTATCAACTCCAGAGGCGGACACTGGGCTACTTAATTTTCTTTTATATAGAAAGTAAAAATATTTTTCAAGTATTCATATTTTATCAGTGTTTTTCTTTGAAAACATACATTCCTAAGCATATTATCTTAATTTTTACTCCACTACATTTCATAATTTCAATTTTATATTTAATCTTTAAGTACATTAAACATCTAGGCTTTCTTTACTTTTACTTAAGTAAAAAGTACTTTCGTACTTTTACTCCAGAAAAGTAAAAGTACACAATATTTATGTAATTAGGTATTAAATAAATTTTAATATACAATATAAAAGGAATACACAGTTTGATTCTATGCTTTAGAATGTAGTTCGTTTTTTATTCTTGCCATTTGCGAAAACGAGTCAAAAAGTCTTAGGGCAACAAACACACTGTCAGAAGTCGCTCATCTTTTGTGCCCCACAAAGATGGGTCATTTATTTTCCACAGGTTGTGTTGAGCTGGTGGCACTAACTTTGGGACCGTGTCGCATGTAGCACTGCTTGCTCCAGGTGGTGGCGAGATAGTCTCCGGCGGCTCGGGCTCGCAAGCGGGACTGGTGGTCTCACAATCAGCCTCATTGCTAACATTAGCAACAGGTGCCTTCTCTAATGAGCAACTAGCAACCTCCTTTTTAAAAAAGCTGTCGACAGAAGGCACACTTTGTAAAAGAGCTGCTCCTCTCGCTTCTTTCTCCTTTTTTTGCTTTCGTTTAATGTATCCGATAGGAATGCGTCGATCCATTATGTTTTCTGGTTTTGCGGTCTAGCTACGTTTTTTTTTCTTAATCTTGTCAAGAATTGACATTAAACCCGGCCTCCCGTACCATTGTACCAATCGTAAAGGACATGTCTTCTGGTAGAAAATATTCACACTATTTAATTGGTCAATTTGTCATGCTTATACAGTGAGCGTGTAAACATTGGATTGTTGACTTGCAAATTTGTATTTATTTTAGTGGCATAAATGCACATTACATCAAAATATGTTTTTTGTAAAAAAATTGTTTTTGTATTTGATGTCGTTGTGCAAAAAAAATAAAAATGTAAAAAAATGCACATTACATGGCATGTCGTCGGGGGCCCCCTGGTGGCCGGAGGCCCCGGGGCAACTGCCCCATTTGCCCATATGGTAATCTGGCCATGATGGCTAGCCGTGGATTATCCCGCTTATACATGGTTATTTGCCAAGTTAAAGCTGTGATTAATGTTTACAGTGTAATTTTTTAACAGACGGGTAAAATGACGGTAATTTTCTTAAGTTAAGGCTCGCACTCCGCCCGCTTTAAATAAAGTAGTACCATTGTATTGCTTTTATTTAAATGAACTATCACATTTATTTAAATTCATTTTTAAGCGTGAGTTACCTGTGGGCGTCTCTTCTTTAAAGTCTATCCCCTCGTTGCTTAAGCATATAGCTAACTTAATGATTCTTTAATGGATTTATTAAAATAATTTATGAATGACAGGCAACACTGACAGTGACAAGGCAATGCATGTTTATTTGAACTAATCATGTCATTTATTTAAATGAATTATGTAAGTGTGAAATAAAACCGGCGCCTCTAACCACGATTACTATATAAGGACACATTGAAATGCATTACATTAAATGAAAACAAAAATCAAACAGTTGGAAATTTCGAAGCGATGTTTTAAAAGAGAGCACTCACGTCTCTCTTGCTCTCTCTCTCTCTCTCTCTCTCTCTCTCTCTTGCTCTCTCTGCAAGTGTAACTGTGTTACTATAGTTACCAGTGTTTATAGTAGCGGATTAATTTCTAACTGTAATCAAACTGAAAGGAACTACCTGTGCATTAAACTGTTTTAATGCACACCTTCCAGCCAATCAGAATCGAGTATTTAAACAGACCATGGTATAAGCCGATAAATAAATCGGGGTAAAAGAGTTGAACTTTTTCAAATACTTAAAAGCATAAAGAGTATTTGACATCATAACTTTCAAATGATGGGTTTCTGGACATATAGCACCTCCAAGGTTCATTTAATTTCTCACAAACTGAAATGGTTGAACAAGGCCAATAACAGCATGTGTTTTCTATGTGATTGTGGATCAGACAGTGGCTAAAGGAAGGTGCACTTGTTTTTTGGAGAGTGTTCAAGGTCTTGGGATGAGTTTTGTCTTAGCCCTACTGGACCTTTGTACCCATGCCTTTATTCAGGGCTGTATTATCTCATATAAAAGGACAAAAAAAGGTCCTCCTTCTACCTCTGATCTGTATTCAAGTCATAAACGCTCACATATTCTGCTAGTTTCAGGGCCGAACTGGCCCTGGTTAAAGTAATTCAATTCATTATGTGAAAGGGTCGAGTACAATAAAAAAACAGATTTGATCTAAGCTATTTCTTTGATTTACTTTAGTCTTCAAAGTATTTTTCCTCAGAAACTGCCGGGTGGTTCATCACCGGGGCGATGAGTGGATTTCAGAAAGATTTATTTGGAATACCATTGGAGGAATAATCATAGATGGGAAACACAGGCAAGAATGTAGGTTAACTTTGTGAAAGATCTCATTACTGTAAATCCACAGCGTTTACAGAAGATAAAAACAGGCCTACAGTGAGGTGCCAATATCTGAAAGTCTCCATTGAAAATATTTACATTTTCACACAATAATTATATAATCATTACATGATACATGTTTATACAAATGATAGCATCATGTAAGAGTACATATTTATTTTGTTTACATGCTAAACGCCACAAATCTGTAATCAGTGTAGAGTATTTATTTTATTTATAAAATTTTTTAATTTGTGCATTTACCTAATTTATGCTTAAAAATCGAGACAGAATTCATCAATGAGAGCACATGTGGGTGTAAGATATAAAAAATTTCCATCTGCATTTCTTGGAACTGGCTTGGTTAAAATATTAAACCAGATGTTTAACACATAGTCCCATTATTATTTCCCTTCATTTTGCTCTCAACAGATTGATTTCCGACCAGCTATGGTTTATTTTAACACTGCCAACAAACTGTTTGGCACTGCTAGTCAGTAAGAAAATAAAGATTGATACTTTGAGACAAAAGGTGCGCTTTCATGGCCCGAGGGGGGCACTTTACACAATGGGGGCCGCACGCCGAAAATTAAAAAAAAATTTATTCCTCAAACAACCATTTACTAAAAGATTAAAGGTAAAAGCCTTGTCTTGCCATTCTGTTCGATAATTCACTAACAATAATTGATGCTTTCAGTCCAGTTACTGTTTGCATTCAACCAAAGATGTTAACCAAAATATAAAAACTGCCTGGTCTCATTGTTAACACATAGGGTCCTATTTTAACGATCTGAAACGCAAGTGCGAAGCGCAATGCGCAACTGACTTTGTGGGCGGATCTTGGGCGCTGTTGCTATTTTCCCGGTGGGAGAAATAACTCTTGCGCCAGGCGCAAATGAGTAAGGGGTTGGTCTGAAGTAGGTTCATTATTCATAGGTGTGGTTTGGGCGTAACGTCAAATAAACCAATCAGAACGTCAGCCAACATTCACTTTAAACGCAAGTGCGCAAGTTCCATGGTGGGTTGCTATTATTATGACAGATTTACCAGGCGCACGCCAGGAGCGGTTCACAGCCGAGGGGACCCACGTTCTTGTAAGAGCAGTCAAAGACAGAGAAGTTGTTTTGTATGGGGATGGGAGAAACCCGCCCAACCGTGATGACGCACGTTCAGCTCCGCTGAATTCAGGCAGCAGCTACATTCAGTTGAAAGTGTTTGCTCTCTCTAACGAAACTAAATGATTTAATTACAAGAAAATATCAAAACAATGGTGAAAGACGGTGTCGAGGTGGGCAAGTGATCTAACTGGTGAGAGGCTGAAGCACCGGTAATCACCGTTTCACTGACTATCGCAACAAGCCTAGTGGGAGGAAATAGCCACAATTGTCTCATCAGCTGGCATCCCCAGGACATTGCCCGCAAGCGCTACAATGATGTCAGGAGACGGGGGAATCCCAAGCTTGCCAGCATAAATCGGGCACGCCATGTAACGGGAGGTGGATCTGCCTCTACACATGACCTGACGCCAGCAGAGGACATCGCTGCGTCCACCCTCACCGTTGAAAGTGTTGAAGGGTTTGGAGGCTTTGAAATCGGACCCAAGAAACGCAAGCAGTCCAACCCCAAAGGACACTTACAAATCAAGTTCACATACATTAAGGTTTCTTATGAAAACATTTAAATTATTATTTACATAAAATAAACGTAATACAGCCACACAACAAACTTATGAAAATATTTTAATTGTTATTTGCATGATAATTTTTTAACGCAGCCACACAAAATAAATAAAAACTATCACCACAATGCTCACCACAATGATTTCGCTTATCTCATGTGTTAATATTTTTTATTGTAACAATTTATGATTTGCAAAAATAACTGCATCTGTGTAGATTAGATAAGCAAAGTGTGTGCGCGTTGTGCATGCTATACATTATGGTCAAGCATGCGCCCTTAAAATAGCATAATGAACAACACGCAACGCGCCACTGACTTTAGACTAGTTTTTTTCTGGTCAGTGGCGCAATTGTTTTTTGAAACTGCAAAATAGCCCAGGGAGCGCAAGTTCATTCCCTAGTTTGGCGATGTCAATTGCGCTGGGTGCAAGATAGGGCCCATAGTATTAATATGTAACTTTCAAAAACAGAAAATGTACAATTTTGTATGGAAATTAAGTCACTAAAAGGACAACGATTACAAGGGAGACAAGGGATGAGCCATTATTTAAAACAGGAATATTTGGGATAGTGTATGTACACGAAATTGTGTAAAGCCCGATTTATAGTCGTGCGTAAATTCTACGCCGTAGCTATGGTGAAGGCTATCCGTAGCCTGTGCGTAGCTCTGCGTAGCTTGACGTGCATTTCGCAAAAATGTTAACAGCGCGTCAGATCTACGCGGACTGCAAGCGCTGTGATTGGTCCACCAGAACCCCTCCCGTCAGGTAAAAAAACTGCGTCATAGCTATTTCCGTTTGCGATGGTGAAAACAAAGAATGGCCAAGGTGAGGAGTGATTTAACTCAAACTGCAACAAATGTCGTTGTATATTTACTTCCATCATTGCTGGTCTTCTCAATTCATACACAACAAGTTGCTGTTTCTTCTTCGTTTGTGGGTTAACTTGTCAAGCTTCATCTTCATTGATGGTCGCACTGCTACTGTGGTTACACGCGTGGATACTGCCTACCAGCGGTCTGCGCGCGTGTTTGCACGTCGACGCGGACGACAACGCAAAAGTATAAATGAAAACCGACGCGGAAACACTGTAGGACCTACGCACAACTATAATGAGCCCTTAAGTGGTTTTTAGATGTTTTATTACAAAATTCTTACATATTGTGGCTTTAAGGCTGTATTGTTAACCATTGAGTTTAAGTTGGGCTAGTAGTGTGATTTTCAGTAACACTATACAATAAAGTTGTATTGTTGAGATTATTTAATGCATTCGTTTAGGGCTGAGCAGTATATTGAGTTTTAGTTATATATTGATATTTCATCCCAATGGGGCAATACCGCCTTTATCGGTCTGATCTGACCAACAGAAGCTTTGCCATAAATGTACAGAGGTCAGACATAAGCTTTCCAACCAGCTCGCATGGAAAACCCTGTCTTTGAATATTATTTTTATCATATAAACGTGATTGTGACATCTCCAGCCTGATCTCACGATAAATCGTACATATTTTACGAGTTGGCTAATTTATATAAATTCATACAAAGTTAATCATGCAAAACGTCTCAGGTTACGTATGTAACCCTGAGAAGGGAACGAGATGCTGCGTCGCCATAGCAACGCTTTGGGGAACGCCTCGGCGTGACTGATCTGAAGCACGTGTAACACATAATCAATAATTTGATGATTGGATACTGACCGTGATGCCTTGCGGACCAGGGGTATAAGAAGGCATCCCACACAAACACACTCGCTACCAAGTGCCGAAGCAAGTGCCTACAGGGATGTAGGGAGTATGGCATGGAGACGCAGCATCTCATTCCCTTCTCAGGGAACCAGGGTTACATACGTAACCTGAGACGTTCCCTTTCGAGGAACTCGAGCTGCGTCATCATAGCAACGCTTTGGGGAACCAGATGCCCACGCTTCCATACTACCAAATGCCTGTAGCGTGTATAACTGAACACAGTCAAGGCAAAGAACCTGGGACCCTAAGGAGGGGTCTAGGTCTAAATTATAAATCTGACAAAGGTGAGCGATAAAGACCAACCGGCCGCATCACATACGTCCTGGAGCAAAGTGCCTGACCCTAAAGCCTTAGTGGCAGCCATAACCCGAGTAGAGTGGGCACTCACAGCAACGGGTGAGGGTATACCCTGATGTTCATAAGCCAGTGAGATAGCATTCACTATCCATCTGCTCAGAGTCTGCTTGGTCACCGGTAAACCTTTTCTGGGTGAACCAGAGCACACAAATAACTGCTCGGACTGAGCAGTCCTGTGAACATATGTATCCAGTGCTCACACAGGACACACCAAATTGAGCTTTTCCTGGTCTGCGCTCCTGAATGGGGGAGGACAAAGGGCCTGCAGAACAATGGGCCTCGGTACATTGTTCAGCACCTTAGGAACATAACCTGGCTTTGGGTGTAGAAAAGCCTTAGCCATCCCTGGTGCAAACTCAGACCTGCAGGGGATACTGACAGGGCCTGAAGGTCCCCCACTCGCTTTAGAGAGGTAATAGCAGAAGGAACACAGTCTTAAAGGTCAAAAACCTATATGGCGAAGTCTCAAGTGGCTCGAATGGAGCCAACAAGAGCCCTTCCAGCACGACCGCTAGGTCCCAAGTAGGCACCCTAGTGCGGCTAACAAGTCGCAACCTGCGAGTTCCACAAAGAAAGCGAGACACTCATGGGTGTCTTCACACTGATGAGCCTTCCACAGGAGTATGGTAGGCAGAGACTGCTGCCACCTAAACCTTAGGGTGGAAGGAGTTAACCCAGCAGAGAATTGCTCCTGCAGAAACCTCAGTACCACGTCAAGGGGCAGTTGACTGGGTCTGCCAGGTAAGCTGAACACCAAAAGGTGAAATTTCTCTACTTTAGGGCATAAGCTTCCTCGTTGAGGGAGCTCTTAAGTAATCATCTGGTTCCCACAACCTCATTCGGGAGCATGAGGTCCTTCTAAAGGAGCATGGTAGGCAGAGACTGCTGCCACCTAGACCTTAAGGGTGGAAGGAGTTAAGCCAGCAGAGAATTGCTGCTGCAGAAACCTCAGTACCACATAAACAGGGCAGTTGACTGGGTTTGTAAGAGGAGTTACACCAATAGGTGAAATATTCTCCACTTAAGGGCATAAAGCTCTCTCGATGGTTGTCCAGACGAGATATGAGGTCCTTCTAGAAGGAGTATGGTAAAGGCAGAAACTGCTGCCACCTAAGCCTTAAGAGTGGAAGGAATTAAGCCAGCAGAGAATTCCTCCTGCAGAAACCTCAGTACCACATAAACAGAGCAGTTGACTGGGTCTGTCAGGTGACCTGAACACCATGAGGTGAAGTTTCTCCACGTAGTGCCTAAGCTCCTGGGGGAGCTCTGGAGTAATCATATGGTCTCCACAACCTCAGTTGACAGACCTGAGCCTATGAGCCTGGCCCCCTCAGAGGTCAAACCGACAGGCCACCTATACCTCTGGCAAGCTTCCTCCAGAACTTCTGTGGCAGAGTGATTGTGGAAAAGAGAAAGCCACATTGGGCAGTGTGTGCGGTCCTGAGATGCAAACAGATCCACCTCTGCGCGTTTAAATCCTCTCCAAATGTGGTTCACCACATCTGGCTGGAGTCTCAACTCCCCAGCAATGGGTGTTGCCATACAGGGCATCTGCCATATTCAAGTGGCCTGGTATCTAAATTGTCTAAATTGTCAACGAGCACAGTTTGTCCAGAGACCACAATGCCATTATCCCAAAATCAATAATGTAGTGATTTTGGACCTCTCAGCCTTCCGTACTGTGCTCCAACCTGACAAACGTATGTATATATAATACCTTCACTGTAAAAAGAGGAGGCTCCATGTGGAAACTGCACGTTTAGCCTTAAACAGTAGGCGGATTATGAAGAAGATCCATCTCTCCGGAGATAGACAGCTGAAAATATATGGCTCTCACGCAGGGCGCCTTCCCGATCCGGCGAGAGAGAGAGAGGGACTTCACATGCAGGCGGATTACGGTCAGTATCCAATCATCAAATTATTGATTATGTGTTACACGTGCTTCAGATCAGTCACACCGAGGCATTCCCCAAAGCGTTGCTATGGCGACGCAGCTCGAGTTCCTCGAAAAGGAATCGTAAAATTCTTATGAAAAAACAACAACGACTAAACCGAGCCCTTAACCCAGCACCTAAACCCAAAGTCACAGGGGTCAAGGCAAATCGTACCAAAACGAATGTGGTCGTATGAATTATTATGAATTAGCCAACTCATAAAATATGTACGAATTGTCGTAAACATTTATTCTACTTTGTAGAAAACAGAGATATGAATTTCGGTTAATATCGCCCAACCCTACATAAGCTAACATGAACGAACAATAAGCAGTATATTTTTACAGCATCTATTTTAATTGTTAATGCTAGTTAATACAAATAAAATTTCATTGTTTGTTTATGTTAGTTTATTGTGCAGTAACTAATGTTATAATAATGTATTTGTACGTTGAAATTAAAGGAGCAGTATGTAGGTTTTAAAATGTACTAAATAAAGAAATACTATAATATGTTTATAAATATTTAGGAAACATGCTAAGTTCACATATGTGTTTTTCTGAAACACAATGCTATATATAGTTATGCAAAGAATAATTGAAGATTGGCCATTAAATTATTAGAAAATAATGCACACCCAAGGTGGTAATGTGACACGACGTGAAGCGGAATGGCCGTTACACCTCGGGTGTGCATTATTTTTCAATAATTCAATGGCCCGGAGTCAATTATTCCACTTATACTAAGGTTACCACACCTCAAGACATCAATCATATAATATATTTAAAGGGATTCTTCCGGTTTTTGTATTTAAATTGCTATTGTGAGTAGGACTATTTCTTCCGGGTCTCATCCAATGGCTCTTTTGCTTGTTCCAAAATGTCATTTTAAAGCTGGCAATGGAGGCTTGAGCCGTTGATAGCATTCTAATACAGTTATTAATTATTAGAAAGAAAGCAAGCGACAGAGACACAGAAAGAGAGCGAGCGAGAGATTGAGAGAGCGAGCGAGCGAGAGAGAGAGAGAGAGAGATTGGGTGAACGAGGCTACCTCTGTGCGTCTCTAAACAGCGCTGTTATTGCCTCGGATAATCGTCTGTCATGTTATTTTTGTTAGTCCGTTATTACAGTTAACTATGCAAAGTGATATGGAACCATAATGCGGTCAAGAGAGCTGCCTGGAACTACGTTCGCCCGCATTTCCCAGAAAATAATTGCACACCTCATAACGTTCATCAGCCAATCAGATTCAAACATTCAACGGACCTGTAGTAAAATTTAAAATAATTCAAAGGACAAGAGTCAATTATTCCACTTATACCACAGTTACCACAAACATTGCTCTGGTGATTATTTCAAGACATTTGAAAGGTCAGGTGTAAGTTTATGGAAAAATAATCAACACCCGTGAAACATTTCTCAACCAATTAGAATAAAGCATTCAATAGACCTGTGGTATAATTAAGCAATATCGCTCAAGTAGGAGTGTGATATAGCTCTATATCATCACGGCCGTAGGCCGAGTGCCAGAGGCAATCACAGCCGTGATGATATAGAGCTTTATCACACGACTCCGAGAGCGATATTGCTTTTATACAACAGTTCGACAGCACACGTTTGAAAAACAAAAACTAGAAAACAACAACGGAGTTATTTTAAAAGGCTCTTTGTTTGAGAACTACTTCTTCCGCCACGGATTTGAGGGCGGCCAGAATGACAGGTAACACTTTCGGTTGCTTTGAATCTCATAACAACTCAATGGACGGAAAAGCCGTTTCTTTATATTACCGTTTCTTGGTCACAAAGTGTAGTTTTAAGATTAGTTCAGTCGAGAATGTATATGTATTATATTTAAATCTACAGTCGATTAGTAAAGATAGCGCCTGTTTGAACGCTTGCTTAGTGAGATTCGGTACGAATGAGAACCAAAGCATGAGCGGACGTCAGTGTTCACTCGCCCCGCTGACCACCGCCCTCTCTCGGCTACATCTCTGACAGGGATTCCCCGGCTCTCATGTTAGCCTTGTTTGTTTTTGATGGTCAAAATGAGATCAAATCAGCAGTATTTGGTGTCATGATGAAACTATTACTTGTTTTTTTATTCATATTTAGTGTCTTTTGTGTTGTTATTGTTTTGGCGCGAGGTAAAAGTGAATAAAACTATACTTGTATAACGTTGATATTGCTTTCCCATTTACTCTTAACGCGATACGAGCACTAGGTTATTATTAGACTTCGTTCTTGTCAGTACCATATAAAACTGTTTTTTATAAGTGTCAGAGAGATGTTTTTGCATGCTGCTTATAAATATACCAGTGGCGATATCTCATAACATGTTTTAATAGTCACGTCACGATAAAGTAAATGATCAATGTCCACATTTAAAAGCTGCGGTGCTTACCTTGCAGTTCCACGGTGTTTTCGCGTTCTGATAAGAGATATAGCTCCAGAAAAAAATAGTTTACATTCCTCTTTCCAAGTGTTGATCGTCCACACGATGTGACAAGACATAACTTCCATTAAGTTTAACGTAACATCCAAGAGAGCTGATCTTTGACGGAATAATAACTTCTTATTGGGATTCACACACTGATTCACGAGCTAGTGAACTAATGAGACACACGGAGAGTGATTCAAAACAGCGTGTTTGTGTGTGTCTGTGTGTGGGCAGTTTTTCCATTCAGAGATGAGACTGTTTAGAGGACCTCCATTCACTAGGTGGCGGAATGATACGAAAGGTGAAGCGGTTACTGTGCCGTTATCAGTAGAATATTGCACGCCTCTTAGCCAATCAGATTCGAGAACCAGAAAGAACTGTTGTATAATCTACTTTAAAATGTATGTTCCGTGTCGGAATGTCAGTTTTTGTATTGGTCTGTGTGATCCGCCCACTGCCAATTTACCCAATAGTGTTTTTCTGCCAGTTGACGACCATCACAGCACATTGTAGACATGGAAGCAATCAAATGATCTGGGTCAGAGATAGAGAGATTCCACCCTTCCCAAAAAGCTAAGGCATTGCAAACTTACAGTGTAATTGTTGTTGGAGAATCATTTGCAGCGATGGAGCGACTTTTGTTGCAGCTTGAGTTGTTAAATATCGCTCCTCTAATCGGCCCATCTTTGTTTTTACACTCGCAAGCAGGAAGAGGAAATGTGAGGTAGGGGTTCTAGCAGACCAATCATATCAGCGCATGTGGTCTGTGTATTACGCGTTAATTGAGTGTGTCGTTGTATTTCTGGAAAGGTGCGTATCAGGGTATGTGTCTTTGCATAGGCTATGCCGTGCACTTGTCGCAGAAGTATAAATTGGACTTGACGGCTAGATGCTTTTTATTGGCCGTTGAACAGAGAAGGAGGGGGTGGGGAAAAGACTGCAGTACAAAGTTAAACCTCTAGATGTCAATATCACATACTGCTCCTTTAATGTTCACCCATTTTCTCATCCTCATGTTGGTTTAAACTTGTATTTATTTTTTCCTGATAAACACAAAAGAAGATATTTTGATACATGATGGTAAGCATACAGTTGATTGTAACCCTTGACTTTTGTTGGTAACCTTTTTTAGCGAGGACCAGGAGACTTGGATTTCCTTAAGCTGTAGTCTTTATTGGAGAAAGCGATTTTCAAATCAGAGCATTTGAGTGAACAACTTCATTCCCTACATTCATTCACTACTTTTTACCCACAATGCACTCTGATTTTGAGGGTACATTCGATGTACACTCGTTCACTCATATTTTCCATGATGCAACGGGAGACGAACGCGTAACTTGAATCAGCTGAAGGATACTGACAGTAAACACCAAACATTTTCTTGTTGCAGTTATTTTCTACTTTTTGAAAATAAACAAATGAAAAATAATAAAAATTAATCTTTTATTTAAAATCTAATACACATTTTTATTAAACAATAAATAAACAGCAGTAAATAAATATTATAAGCAGTTGTTTTGTTCTCTTTATTAATACAATAAACATGACAAATGTGAAAAACAGTAAGAAAGTAAACTTTACCATTTCACAGCACAATCAATAAAGCCACACAGGTGTTTATGATGAATCTCTGCGACAGCTCTCTGACGCATGATATTTACGTCAGTGTCCGAAATCGCTCACTCATTTTCATTTGCTTCTTCCCCATATAGTGGACTCAACTGTCATTCCCCATATAGGGAATAGTGAATGAGGGAACGAGGGAACGGTTTCAGACACAGCTCAAGACTTAAAATTATTTTGCCACACTTCCATAGTAGGAAAACAAATATTATGGAAATATTGTGATTAATGATGAAGAAGATATTTTGATAAATGATAGCAAGCACACAGTTGACGGCATCCATTGAATTCCATTGTAGTTGGAAGTCAATGGTTACAATCAGCTGTGTGCTAACCATCATTTATCAAAATGTCGTCTTTTGTGTTTATCAAAATAAAGAAATTCATACAGGTTTAGAACAAGATGAGGATGAGAAAATGATGACAAATTTGTCATTTTTGGGTGAACTATCCCTTTAACACAGAAATTAATAAATACGGTAAAAGAATTGTTCGTTGTCGATTCGTGCCAACTAGTGGTTAACTTAAGTAAATGAAACCTAATTGTAAATTGTTAACATTTTTTTCTAAAAAAATACATATATTATTACATTTAATGAGATTTTCAGCAACAAGTACATATCATACACAACTAAATGGTCTACACACAGGCTCATGATGTAGGAATGTGAGGTTCTCCAACAAAGACATTATAAACACCAGACTTCATTAATAAACACAAGCAGAACAAATGTGTGTGTTAATTATTCATGAAAACAATTTACAAAAAGTACTGTATTAAATCGAATGCATCCATATACGTATGAATGGTTTAATAAATGATTTAAACTATGCAAATGACAGCATAGCATATCATTTTCTTGTAAAGCTTCTTCGAAGATATGAAACACAAAAATACCTGTGACTCGACAATTTCCATATGCGTGTTACCTTTACACCAGTAAGTTATATCAGAATGGTATTTAAAGGGATAATATGTCAATTTCGCTACTAAAGGTCGCTAAACAACAACCACCGGCAAATTGCTAGAACGATGGGTCTTCACCGTCACAAATCATGTTCATGAATGATGTAATGAAATAACCGTTACACAACAGTGTGGCTTTATAGAAGTGGCTTGATAGAAGTAACAACAACAAGTACTTCTGCATACGGCGCTGCACATATTGATTGGCTTAGACATTAAAGTATCATGAGAGTGAAGCACCAGCACTGCTTTTGAATCACTCTCGTGATACTTTGATGTCACACATCGATCGGTCTGTGCAGTGCCACATAAAGTCAAGCACAGCTGTGGTTTCTATAGCAGAAACCGAAGATAGCCGGACATGATACAATTGGCAAGCGACCCTATGAACAGGGGTGGAGCGCTGCTTAAAATGTGAATTCTTTGAATTCAAACATTGTTGAAAACATCTGGGATAATGTACAGTAAGTACACGTTAACAAAATATAGCTCTCTACTGTCTTTTCTATGCATTGCATTGACTCCAATCCTGACTCCAAAAGTACATTCCAGTTGTTGTCTTGTGTCCTATAGACGGTTTCATCGGACGCACGTGCAGTGATGTGATTACGCATCTGAGTGGAACTTAACTTCCGTTTTTTGTTTCTTTAATGGTCTGACTAGTGGCTAAACTGAACTCTGGAACAAATACCTCTTCAAAAACAACTAATGTTTTGGGTTCCTAAAGACGAGGGAAGACGGCGATCATGGATCACCGCTATTTGATGGGAAGTTTGGCACCCAATCTGTAGTTAACATTGTATAGATTATATAGTACACATTTTACACAGTAATGTTAGCTCAGTGTAGTTTTTTAAACACTTTAGCTATGATTTGAACTAAGGTAATCTACTTGTTGTTCATTTTGCTTGTTACCAGAAATAAACTACTCTAATGGACTTTGTTGTTATTGATTCTTTGCGGAGTTTACCGGAAGTTACGCATGTTCCACGAAAGCCGATTGTTTGTTGTTACTCCTGAAACCGTCTATAGGGCTTACTTGACGTGTCCTACTCATCACTCTCGGCTTGCAGATTTCTTGGGTAATTCAACAGGATGATGTGGGTTTCCTTAGCTCCTGCCTGCTCCCTCTCCTGTCTGCTGCTTGCCTTGAAGGATACGGTCTGACCTCTGTACAGCTGAGCCCGTTGTTGACATAGACCCACTTTGCTGAGCAGAATAAAGACGTCACCTTGGAAGGCCTTGGTGAAGATGGCATAGAGGAAAGGGTTGGCGCAGGAGTTCAGCGGGTAAAAGAGCACTAACAGGATCTTGGAGTTTGAAACGGTGATGAGCGGGCGGTCCAACGCAGCCGTCATGGCATACAACGATATGGGTGCCATGCAGAGAAAGTCAGTGAAGATGAGCACAGCCATACGCTTGGCAATGCTGGCGTCTTTGTTGGCAGAACGATGATTGGGGTTGTGCACAGAACAATAGATCTTGATGTAACATCCACAAATGACCACAAAAGCCAGGATGTTCAGTACAAGAACAAATAGGATGTAGACCTGATCCACAGATGTCTGGGTGTCCATAGGCAGACAAATGCTCACTTTCTGGTAGCTGCTGACGCCGACAAGAGGCATGAGGGCCAGCAGAAGGCAGAATAGCCAACCCATCGCCATGATGACTGTGGCATGGGACAGTCGCAACTTGCGGTCCAGCCGCATGGCGAAGGTGATGGCGTACCAGCGCTCCAGGGTAATGGTGGTCAACGTGTAGACCGACAGCTCGCTGGCAAACACGGAAAAGAACCCAGCCAAGTTGCAACCCGGACCTGTCTGCCAATCGATGGCGTGATTGTAGTATTCGGAACGAGTGTGGAGGTCGACGGAGGCGATGAGCAGTAGGTAAATGCCCATGCACAGGTCAGCGAAGGCCAGATGGCACATTAAAAATCGCGAGACTGATAGTTTGTAGTGGCTGGTGAGCAGCACCAACAGTACCAGCAGGTTCCCCACCACAGCCAGCAAGCTGACGAACCATACGGACACTCTCAGAAAGCTGAAGCCCATGATGTCCTCGCAAGGGTTGAAATCATCGGGAGCGGGATAACAGGCAACCTCCTCACCCTCCTCGCACACGATGTAGTCATAGCGACTGTTGAATTCGTGGCTGTCCTCCTCCTGGGGGTTTTTCAGTGTCTCCCCAAAACCCATGTCGTCATCTGGGTGCCCCCCGAAGTAGGTGTGGTAATGTAGGCTGCTGTAAAAGTCCTGGTGGTCGTAGGTGTCCGTGAAGAGGGTATCGTCCGAGGCGACTCCAGGTTCCATGCTGCTGTGTAGGCCAGGAATCGTAAAAGTACCCACAGATCGTTTTTGAAGTTGATTATACCTTGCAGTCAGGTTACAAATTATGTCTTCTAAGAACCTGCAATTTCAAAATACATCTCATGAATGCAAGCAAAAAAAAAATACTCTATTATGAAAAAACCAACATGAAGTCCTTTGTGGTTCTGGTCTGTGCTGTTCATCAGCAACTTGGTCAACAATTATGCTTCGCTTTAGTGTAATTGTCTGAATAATCTTATGAAACTAACTGTGAAACAAGCAATGTTGATCTTTTCAACTGGACTTTTTTTATAGGTTCAACTGGTGTCTGCATTGCAATAAGACTGAGGATGTTTCTTAAACAACATTTGGCAACCAATTGGCACCGTTCAAATCAAAGAATTCAAAGTAAACATTTACACTTATATCTCTTTTAACTCTTTCACCGCCATTGTCGAGTTAAGGCTTCCTTGACAATGACAAGTTTTTACGACAATCCATTTTTCCACTATCATACACTAGGTGGCGCTCTTACCCAACTTATAAAACACTGAAGTATCCACTGATTTAAAAACAGAAAAAAACTCTGTGTGTGTTTTGATCATCGTTCTGAATCTGATCTAACAAAAGTCCTTTACAAAAATGCTTTTTGCTCAGAATGTGGTATTTTTTTAAGAAACCTACCAATATTTGAGATGTGATAAAAAGAAAACAAATGAAGATAGTTCATAGAGGTTATATTTAAAGAAGAACATTTTCTGGAAGGCATTAATCTTTGTGAAAATCTTAAAAAATGCTAGAGCAGGCTGGCAACTTTAAAAAAATAAAGTTAAGAATGTATAAGAATTTATAACAAACCCCCTTTTCTTCTTCAGGTTTTTGAATGCACAGCAGTGGCTGGGATACGTCAGGTCTGCTGTAACCAGGTGTCTGAAGGTTTTGATTGGTGGTAGTTTTTTTAGTGTCCAGACGTTCCGAGCGCAGAGTTCTCGAAGCGACTCCAAACCTCTGGTTGGGAGGGAAGTGATTGCTGATTCGGAAACATCCCTAATAAGAGAAAAAGATTTTCAAAGAAATCAGTCCAGAAATCAGTAGTCAGTCTCCAGCAAAGTCCAAGCAAGTCTCAAGTCTTAACCATAAAGTCTCATGTCAAGTCAAGGGTTCACCGCAAGCAAGTCAAGTCCTAATAAGTTTTAAGTCAAGTCACAGTCCTAAAATAAATAGGGGTCAATTTTTTCGATAGGTCTGAAATTAGCATTAGGTACAGAAATCGAATCAAATGAATAACACTGTCTTTATTGTATGAATTAAATATAATTATTATTTAGAGCTACAGAATAGATTTTCTCTTTGTCTTGGGTTGTGTGACACAGACTTAATAGGTTAATTGAGGTTAATGTCTCTTTAAGAGAAGCACTGACTGGTACTTGCCTCTAATCTATACATAAACTTAAGACATAAACAAATGTTTTTATTAGAAAAAGAATACTGTTTGGAGATCATTTTGTTTGGATGTGCCCTGTCAGGAACAGAAAGATTTTATGTTTGCTTGTTTTTTGAAACGCGTCTCTCTCGTGTGCGCACTATTGAGGGCACTTAAACGTGCGCCCACACAAACGGAGGACGAATTGCAAATGGCGCAGCATAACAGTCGCTCCACATAAAAACGTTGTTGTTTTTCAGTGCTCTCTTCGCCAAATGTATTTTAATGGACTACAGTGCAGAGACAGTAGCGCAACTCTCTCTGTAGTTTACACATTAAGCGTTCTGATTATTGAATGGTGTAGGGATGATCACAAGCTGGAACAGACACATTCAACCGCATGTCTGTGCTTAGTTACAGAAAGCTGCTCACTTTAGTGCATGTTTGCGGTTAAATTGTTTAAAATTACTTGAATGTTAACATTTGCATCTGTATATCAGTAATGATAATGGTCACATTTCTAATAAGAAAAAAAAAACATAATATGCAACCAAGGCCAAATTATGACAAACAGGAAAGATAAATTTATTATTGCATTAGTAATCGTTATAAAGTGAAACTGACTATAAAAGAGATGACTTTCTTACCGTTCTTGACGTTGTGGTGGTCCTGTCGGATATTCTTGCGTTGCATATATTGCATCTGGCAAATCTTTTTTTATTGGCACGGTCCAGTTCAAAGTCTTTATAGCCAAACGAGACTATTTGTGGAGCTCGACTAACGTTACTGTCTGCCATGTTTGGCGCGGTTTGAATTGTTTAGCGTTAAAGGCGCAGTGCTGACGTCACAATAATATTTTTTTATTTAATGAATTTTATTGCTGTTTGTTTATTATTTATAAGTTCAAGTCATTGTCGAGTCTTCCCCTTCAAGTCAAGTCAAGTCTCAAGTAACTTGTTCTCAAGTCAAGTCATTTTCATACTTTAATCAAGCAAGTCACAAGTCCTGAAAATTGTGACTCGAGTCCCCCACCTGGTCTCCAGATGACTCGCCGTTGATTTTGGTAACCCCTCCATTTCACATGCTGCATCTCTGATCTGTTAAATGTATTTATTCCAGGTTTTTATCCTTTAGAAACAGGAATTAAAAGCTGCCACACTTTGTTCATACCCTGACACATTCAAGGGTTAAATTGGGGTTTGGAGGTGGGGACACCTCAAGCTTTCTAATCAGTACCTACACTGTAAAAAATTACTCTGGAGGGTGTTACATTTAACCCATGAAAATTAGTTATAATTTAATTAAGTATATAAGCTAACAAGTAAAATAAAAATAATGGGTATATTATACCTTCGCTATCCAATTTTTAACAGTAATAACTGCAATACTAAAAAAATGAGTAACATATACCCCAAAATATTGGCCTTAGCACCGCCAAGTGCACATGAATCAACCCCAGGCGTGACTCGAGTCACCATTTTTCATATCATATCGGCGGGAGAACTGCGGTTTGTTGACAGGTAAGTTTTTTTTAACTTGTTGATATCATCATGAATGGAAATGTTACGTTGTTTAACTGTAAAATCTACCAGAAGTTTAGTCATTTGTGTGCTTCTCTGTCTCTGTTGTTGACAGATTGATAGGTTAGAATGTCAGTCAGTTTTGCTTTGAATGAAACATCGCCCAGTTCTTGCACCTGCAAATACGAATAAAAAACCATATTTATGATTAAAATATTAACTTCCATTATTATTATTTACATGTCTCAATCTCGTGAACAGCGGAGCTGCTCAATATGAGTGGTTGAACTTGAGCAAGCCACGTGACGAGCGAGAGCAGTGGACGGTTGATGTACGATACAGACGGGAGGGCGTCGGGCAGACAAACAAACAACGGTAAAGCTGTCGATGCTGGATAATTACTGTAAAAGTTTTTTTGCATTTATCTGTTAATATATTGAGTTTTGTTTTAGAAGGGATCCATTTATGAAGCCATTTTATTATTATTATTATCATTTACGGATATATACGTTGCCTTTTGCTTTGTAATGTCTGTTCAAAAAAGCATTTCGGAGTTCATATGTTATATATGTGACTTGTATATGAAGTTGAATCACTTAAAATTGAATGTAAGTACTTCTTGTTAGTGTTTAATGTTTAATGCACGTGTACTGTGAGTTATATCATAATATGAAGTTGTATTTTTGCACTTAATAAGTTTTAAATGAAGTTGAAATGTTTGTTTGTATCGATATAGCATGTTAGTCTACTGAGGTAAATGAGATCAGTTTTTCCTCTCATATTATTGTCTTCTTTAATTTTCTAATAATGATAACATGAAGAACAGTATTTAGGAATCTTGCTTTTAATGGTTTTTTAACATCTCATGAAGACTTTGGTTTATTTTTTTTATGAAATAATATGTTCAAGAAGCTTTATGTTAAACTATGATATGTTGTATTTCACTTGAAATGTATTGGGGTTATTTTGTATTTCCAATAATTAGTTTTAAACGTTGAATGTTATTTGGTCAATAAAGCAAGCAATTTATGCAATCTTGTGTATGACTATTTTCTTATTCAACCCTCTCTGAATAAGTAATATGTAATGTTTCTTAATGGCTTATCATTATTAATAATAATATAATAGATCTGTGGCTTAATACCAATAGGGTTAATGTTATTCATTTTTTATAAGTAATTAGTCATGAAAAAAATTAGGTAGACCTTACCTAATTTTTTTTTGTTTATCATAGTAATTAAATTTAGGTACTCTTTACTCAAATATATAGGATATAATTTACTCAAACAAAGTGAGTGCAAATTGTTACAACAATTTTATTGAGTAAATTCTATAGGTTGTTTTTTACAGTGTATCTACAAGATAGTAGCCAGCAACTTCTTGACCCTTCACAGTCTTTAAAGGTAAATGGGAATGGTAAGTGTGTCTTGATGAATGCAGAAAAAAACATTTGTCCCTTTTAGCCCCTGCCTGTAGTACTGTATTAAAGGAACTCTTTCAGTTTCCCAGAAAGGAGATCATTTTCTTCATTCAGTCTGAATAAACACACTAAATAAATCGGATTATACGTGCATCTATAATTGTTGGCTTGTGAAAATCATCAATCTTTATTAGGCTCATAACACACCAGGAGGCAAACATATCCATTACAGTGTGAAATTGTCTTTTATTAAACAGATGTCCCAATAAAGCCCATTGTGCAGCCGGCTTGTGCCTGATTTTGTCATTTTGAGATATTTAGCCGGTGACCTCATGGCAAGGATTTCTCACAGGCCTGACTCATTTATTTATTTATTTAAACAAACATGATTTCAGCAGACCCATTATAGCAGGCAGAAGACATCTGGATGAAAGCGCAATTAAAGTATGCATTAAAAACTTCTCATTCCAACAACTCTCACCTGTGGTGAATATATTTTTTTGCAAATTATGCTCTGATAATCAAAAATCTACCAGGAGGAAAAGCCTGTCTTTAAAATGATTGGGAATAACTTCCCAGAACTGCCTGGCATGCTTTCTTTTATGTTCATGCAGTGCACTTTGCAAACAATAAAGCTTGATTATTAACTTGCTGTATTAACTGTGAATTAACATCTTCTTGGTTTAGAAATTTCTATATGGTTATTTATTTCTAAATGATGCATATTTGAGCGATTATTGCAGGGCTCAAAATTAACTTTTTTATTTGGTAGCACTGGTGCTCCCAACTTTAAAGAGTTAGGGGCACTCATCAAAAATTTTGAAGCACCACAACTACAATGTATAAGTTAATAGATTTATTTTATTAAAAAATAAACACCACAATTGGGCTTTACACATCCTATGGCCAGGATTTCAAATTTGGTCTTTTTGTGCTGCAAAGATTCCTCAAATAATACCCAAATGCTGTTTAAATAGTATAGCAGCAATAATAATTTAACAATTACAGGTAACATAATTATGATTACAATAGAAAATCTAGCAAACACGTAAAACACTGATTAATTGTCACATTACAAAAGGATGTTTGTCGGATGTCCCTCAAGCAGGATGCGCACATACATCATCATACAGTATTTGATAGACAGGTCGGTGTCTCCATCAATAATGAACACATTTGTCACGACGCTTTTTGTGTTTTTGGCACTTTCGCCATGTTTAAGAAAGGTCTCGCGCTTAAAATGTGTGGATTCCGCCACCAACGCCGTTTTACCTGCAACCTCCATTTCACAGGATTTACAGTAAAGACAGTAACATCGAGCCATTTTCATAGCGGAGCCACTCGTAATCTTTAAGCCACTCTCTCTGAAAGGTTTAACGTTATTTTCTGGTTGTGAAGTTGCATTTAATTCCGGACCGTCTTTATGAATTAATACAGCAGTAACATTGGCTGTAGTTGGCTCGTTCTCTTCATGCTTGCGGTCAGTTTTTTCACATTTTAGCGCTTTGCAAACCAACGTAGCACGGCAACAAGGAATGATTGACATTTATATTAGCCAATCTGCGCTCTTCATTAAACTCAAGAACTTAATGGTGAAATTTGATTGGTTATGTAATGTTGGAGAGAACGCTGAACCTGGAACGGCACACAGCATACATCTAAATCAAGTCACACCACAACAAAATAGGCAGTCTTAAAAATGCTCCCAAATATATTTTAAGGTCGCACAGATCAAATTTTCAACCTGATCTCACGAATTTCCGTGGCATAGTCACGGAATGTTGTGCTCATTTTTCCGTGGCATTCTCACGGATCTCCGCATTTTTCCGTGGCCCTGCTACGGACTGTCTTTTTCCGTGGCATTCTCACGGATTGGTTACTCAACTGTTTTGTCCTATTTTCTTCCCATTTTCGCTTCGGTTTAGGGTTAGATTTACATGAAATGACATCCCTACCCAAACCCAACTCTAACCCCAACGCCAGGCAACAATTGTTTAAAGTTTAGAAAATATAAAAGATTAAATCAGAAAAAATAGT
This sequence comes from Misgurnus anguillicaudatus, assembly GCF_027580225.2. Lineage (NCBI taxonomy): Eukaryota > Metazoa > Chordata > Actinopteri > Cypriniformes > Cobitidae > Misgurnus > Misgurnus anguillicaudatus. Next base: position 4,286,310 of record NC_073354.2, on the reverse strand, counting down.
ATAAACCAATATTTTAAGTGACATACTAACGCAAACACCAAATCTAACCCTAAACCGAAGCGAAAATGGTTTGAAAATAGGAAAAAGCAGTTGAGTAACCAATACGTGAGAATGCCACGGAAAAAGACAGTCCGTAGCAGGGCCACGGAAAAATGCGGAGATCCGTAAAACAGTCACAATTTCGAGCCCTGTATTGTTAAAGAGATTATTATATTATGATTTCTTTTACTTTTCCACAAAAATATTTTGTGTCTCTTCTAACTGGGTGGGCCAGTCGTCAATCTGAGTGGGGCAATGCCATCCTGGCCCTTAAGTAGCCTTACCACTGGAAGACATGGAGCACTTTTTAATCCATGTCTGCACCGAAACCATATAGTGTTCCTGCTGCCAAAAATACTTTTTCGTTTCATATGGACGCAAAACCCAGTCCTGTTCAAAGTTCCAGTACAGCAAATTAATATATTGGAGTTTATTTTTGCATGAGAGCAGAGGATTGTTTCTTAAACTGTGTCCCAAACAACTTGGTTATGGAGGTGCTTATGGGCAGAGCGTGTGTCCCTGGTCGCGGACTTGGTGATTAAGGATTTCGTTTTTTCCACGCATATCACTATCTGAAAGCCAATGAGAAATCCTGGCTGGCTCTAAATCAGAGCAGCTGTGGGGGAAACGTAATTGAATGCTGTGCGCAAGCCAAAAAAAAATATAGTTGGGTTTTTTTTACATTTTTTCAGAGACAAAATTAATACAGTTAATTCATTACAGTATTTTTAAATCCAATTGTGATTCATTAATTAAAAATTAATTAATATTAAAACTTATTTAAACTTATATAAGCATAGGTTAATATTTACAGGAAGCCAACAAATTTACAAAAATGGACATACGCACATATTTCAAGGCTCAACATAAAGGACTGCCTGATGGCCCAGGGCCAACATAAGAAATGCTTGTGCCATTAAAAAGGATCGTGTCAGTGCTTCGCCCTCAATCACTAAAATATATTTTCTGCCTGTGGCCGTTTGTCTGTATTTATTCTTATCTTGGAAGCAGACATTTACATTAAAATGCGAGAAAAGAAACAGTGCAGTGTTTTTCACAGTTTGCCGTCAGTTTCCAGGTGAAGGAGCATTTTTTGTTGGAAGAAGCAAGTACCTTAAACAAAACTCGAAGCTCAGGAGAAAAGCCGACAGCACATAGCGTGCATGGTGTCTAAAAAGGTGGCCAATTTCAGAGTTAGAGTTTAAAATTGCCAATTGTCTTAACAAATGATGAATAAAATCAGTGCCGCCGGTCCTAGATGCTGGGGGGCCCTAAGCAAAACTTTGTGACGGGCCCTCTTGTAAGTGCATTTTTAAAAACCATTCAATGTTGCTGTTAGTTATTTGTTAACTAACCGCATAGTGTATTATCTTACAGCTGTATATTTTTCCATATGCACATTACTTTGAAACCCTGACTGATAAACTTGCCGATTATAACAGGAAACATGTATTTGCTCTAAAGCTGTTTTGATTTAAAATGTGTTTTGAGAAGCACAAAAAATAAACCTGATTTAAATTTAAATTAATTTAATGAATCAAATTAAATATAAAAACATACTCTTAATACAGTAAAAAATAACCATTTAAAACGTTACCCATTTACCAAACCTAAACAAACTGAAAGACAAACACATTAAAGTCCATAAATGTGGTTAACTTTATTTACTGACAAATTATTAATTACTGAAAATTACCTATAAAGTGCAAACGAAACCATTTGAAAATTTGAATTTGAAAATCTGTACTGGAGTACGCTATTATTTTGAAAAGATTACACTGCTTTGTTTGGCAACAATTACAAGACTTTAAAATATTACAAACACATACCTTCCTCTTGCTTCAAGTTTTTTCCTTTACTCTGCTCCAGACGGATAGTTTCGTTTTAAAGCAATGGTAGGCATAATTACTGTATATGCGCATCATTAGCACATCATTCTCATTTTCTTAATGCGAAGGCTGCAACCTCCAGAGGTCGCATATGCACGCTGCACGCCATCAAGCTTGGTTTATTTAAGTTAAATAAGCATTTCATTTGCAAGTTATAAGCATAATATAACAATTAACCCTTAACTAAGAATAATAGTCAACTTTATAATTGTTAATATTCTGAAATACGTCTTTATGATGCATGCAGCCTACAAATGTGACCTCTGAAGGCTGCTGCCTTCAGATTAAGAAACGGCCTGCATGCTGTCCAAGTACATATCAGTGAATAAAGAAATCATGAAGTATTTTTAAAACCCTGCATAAATCTGCATGTTTGCAAATTATTAAAATTATAGTGTCTTGTTTTCATTAAACATAATAATAATTTTGATTTGGTATAATGGTTTTAAATTATCTTGAGATCAAGGGGGCCCCCTAGTGGTGCGGGGCCTAATGCAAATTGCGCAATTTGCGTATAGGAAAGACCGGCACTGAATAAAATGAATATCTATATAATTATATTTGACTTTTGAATTATTATTTTAAATATGTGACACTGAAATCTACCTTGCCCCTAAGGTGACATGGAGCAGAAATTAAATAAAGTTTGGTTTCGTGTGCTCACGTGAAACTTTCATGTGCTCACGCAAAACCTTCATGTGCAGATTTTTTTTTAGTTTAGTTTTGCGTGCTCGCGTGAAACTATTGCGTGCTCACGTGAAACTATCAAGCGCGCACGTGAAACTAAACTTTAAAAAAAAAATCTGCACATGAAGGTTTTCCGTGAGCACATGAAAGTTTCACGTGAGCACATGAAACTAAACTTTTGATTTTTTTTACTCCAATGTCACCTTAGGGGCTCGGTAGAAATCTTTTAACTCGGGTACGACAGGCATGTAGACTGTACGATGATGACACGTAAGCTTCGGCGGCTGCGTCACACGTTAGCGCGACGTCACCAGCATACGCTTGTGATAAACAAATACCAGCGCGCAGGTCGTAGCAGCAAACACACTGTGCGGTGATCATGCTGAATTTCTGACACTGTCAGAAAACTATCGTAGCCTATCTTTAGATGCAAGACCGGGAAAACGGTAGTCTTTGAACCTCTCTCATTGTACGACATAGGACCACCGATGATCACAGAAATCTGACGATTGTTTTACGATGGCAATCTTTCATCTGGGACAGACAATAATCGTGCAGTGTATCCCAGGCTTTGTTTAATGCCCTTTTGTTTGCTGTTCTGTGCTCGATCATCTGTTTACGTGGAATGTTGTCCCACATTTTACGGTAGTCTCTGCCAAAACACGGCAATGGAGAAGCGGTTGCTATAGTTACAGAATCTCACATCATAAACAAATGCACGCAGCTCAACAGACGGTGGATTTGTGTACAATGAAACATAGCAAATAACAGACTGTAAAGTGCCGAATGCATAAAGCCTCAAAGTAATTGCAACTTGAAGCATTTTGGATGGACTGACAATCAAACCGCTATTCTCCTAATAAATAAGCATCACTTTTCTCTAATGCAGCATTCAGACCAGCCACGGTAAAGGCGTCAAGACACGTTGACGCGCATCTGGAGGTCTCCCGGCGCGAATGAGGCGTTTAGCGTTGCATGGTAGATGCGATTGCACCTCATTCGCGCGTCTAATTCGAATGCCGAAAATTGAGCGTTGCCGCAGGAAAAGTTGAAAATTTTGAACTTTGGCGGAAAAATGTGCCAATCAGGAGCTTGCTCTATAGTGACGTGATTGCAGAAAGCGAGCTGAGTCGCAGAAGCCCCTCCAGTACGCGAATTTCTGCGTGAATGTCTCAATAACTAGAATTTCACACGCGAATGAAGCAAGTAAACTCAAACTGGCAAACTAGACGCGGTAGATGCGAATTTGACGCCTCAAATGCAGCTGGGGTAAACCCACAGTAAGGGATTATTCTGATGATTAGGAATGTGTGTTGGTACTTTCTTTTCCTAAATAACTATAAAATAAGCCATCGCATGTGACGTTAAGGGACCTGTTATAGTCCCTAGACTATAGACTTTAGCTCTATCATTCAAACAATACTTAAAGGTGCAAAAGAGGATGTTTGTTTTATACATTTTTGCAATATTACTTGAAACTGTCTTTACTAAATGTTAAAAGACTATTTATTAGGTGCACTGAAAGTAATAATATTAATATACGTCATCTGTGCACAAAGTAGGGCCTTAAGAACATCAGCCAATCGCTGATGTGGTCATCGCATGAACGATTGGCCCTCTGGCTTGTCAATCACTGCCACCATTACGATCCTTGTAAGAGACATGCGTGCTCCAGTAACCTTATTTTTAACACATTTTGATGAATATTATTTACATTGTTTTCATTTTATTAACTCTGGCTTCATTGTAACACTGTGTAACCCCACTGTGTAAAAATGTTTTCGATCCCAGCTATCAGTTACTAAGAGTTGCTGACCTGTTCATGACTGTGTTATGTTTTAGGTAACAAGACAGTGATTAAAATAATATAAAGTTGGATTTGATGATTTACACTCTCAACTCAGAAATTGAAAAAAAACATAAGATTTACTTTTATGCCCCCAAAACAGTAACATATCAAAACTTTTCACAAATCTTTAAACAGTAAGAGAAAAAGACCAAAAGCACAGATTTCTCGGCCCTGTATAAATATGTAAAGTAGCTGCGTTACAATTAACAATTAAGTTAGTTTGTGCCCCGCTCATTATTGACAGCCCTAAGGTTCCCTAAGTGAACACTTAGGTTTTCTTTTGTGAAAGGAAATACAAGGCGCCGCTCCTTTGCTGAACGTAAGGTTCTGGATGGGGTGTAGGAATGCAGAAAAGTGTGAAAGTATGCCGGTGCAGTGCCAGTGAAAGTTCTGTAAGTGATTTTTTTCAAGGGTCCCCTTAACCTGATCTAAGGGCTTTCTTAGTTTAAGGACTTTTATGCAACCGGGCACAGATCTATAATGTTTGGTTTTACCCATTGTGATAAATGAAAGGGGACTTGGGCATTTTCTTAATATTTTTCCTCCTGTGAAACTGGAAGTCATAACTTTAGAGATATTTTACTAATACAAATTTCTAGGGTGGCCAATAATTGTGTCCAGTGTGTATTAGAGAAAAACATTTATTTAAAAATGTTTGTGATTATTTTAAAATCCATCTCAAAAGGATAAACGTTATAAAGATACACTTTTTAAAAATAAAAAGATTTCTTTTTACAGCTTTTTTTGCTCATATTTACCAAGGGTGCCAAATTCTGCCAATATTTTGTCCACAACTGTATGTGAAAATTGTTTGATACATTGAAAAGGATTGTTTTATAAAAACTAATTTATGTCAGCAAACCCCAAGCATGAAAGCTCAGAAGGGCTGACCTACATGTAGGCACTAAATCTCAAGTGCTTTCAGGAGAAACAAAAGACACTTACAGAAGCATTGGGCCATTGCTGGTTCCTGCAAACATTTTCTCATCCAACCTCGTCAGCTGTTTATTTCTGTGCAGGTACCTTGGAAGCAAAGGAGTGTTAAGTTTTAGTTACACAATGGGGACAAAATAATGTAACATTTCTGATATATGAACGTCATTGTCTTACTGAGTTTAAAACAACATGCCTTCACTTGGTTAATGATAATTAACTACAGATGTACATCTAGGAGACTAGATTGTTATGGATACTTCATAGCCATGCCATAGAACAGTGGCACTGGTTCCCAAACTTTTTCAGCGTGCGGCCCCCCTTGTGTACGGTGCATTCTTTCACGGCCCCCCAAAGAAAATTTGTGACAAAAAACTGTTTTATTAAAACTGAACATTTTAATAAATAAATTATACAAAAAAGTAGTGCTTTTGGTAGTAGCCTATTTTTTTTAGGTTTAATTACACAGAATTCATGATAAATTAATGTATTTCATAAAATGTCATAAAACTGGGGCCCCCCTGGCACCAACTCGCGGCCCCCAGTTTGAAAACCACTGCCATAGAAGAACGATTTTTGTTTCTCAAAAACGTATTTAGTCAAAGGCTCTTTAAAGAACCATTTCCTTCATAACTTTTTTCAATACAAAGAACAAAAAAAGGTTCATCTATGGCATCGTGAAACCATTAAGTGGTTGTTAAAATGATACAAATAATGCAGTCAAATGAGTCTTGCTAGCGGACAAAACATGTCCCTGAGACTTTAAAAATAAATATTGGTATTGCAGCGGCTTCCTTTTCCTTGTTTAACCATCCAATGTAAACACATGCAGAAATATAATAAAGACATTAGCAAGATGTTACAACCTAGAGGAGTGAGGGGAGGGCTAACATGAATATTTCATATCCTGAGCAAAATACTCTTGAGAGCCGAGGTCAAGGAGAGGAGAAACATGTATTCAGATTTGCGAAATTACAATAATAACGGTGGCCCCCTAAGTGTAGCCATTTTTTGAACGACAGCGGGTTTGTCAATTAAGATTTTTCCCATGGGAAGTAATTGGAAACGCAATGTTATCCATGTTATCTACTCTATTAAAAAGAAAAGGTCACCCAAAAATAATTTGGCCGTTTTATTGCAGACTAGACAAAATCTTCAGTATGTTCATCACACAAATTGGCTTTAGAAGACCTTAAAGATAGCACAAGAGTCATATCGACAATTTTACAGTACTTCTTTGTTTTTTTGAGGGGGGGGTGTTAAGCTATTGAGGGCCATGATTATTACAAACTGTTTTTTTTTATTTTGCGATGTATAGAAATTTTTAAATACATTAAGATATTTCATTGAGTAAATAATGACTATAATAATGGCCATTTGGGGTGTAACCAGTTACCAAAATAAACAATAACAATTGTGTATTGAATTATTTTGGTCTTTAATAGTTCATCTGTGAACCTTACACTGAGTCCAGTCTTGTCCCATTGAAAGCATGATTATGGATCTGTGTAAAGCCATTACTGTACAGCCTCCTGCGAAAAAGGAAGAAAGGACAAGATAAACAAAAGGACTTCCTTTTGTACATTAGCTAGTACTTTCATTATTCTACTACACATATACTTCACTTTATGATATATGAAGTTCGTCACAACATGTATGTAGCCCGTCATGTGTGTGGTTCTTTTTTCAAAATATGTGTTCTTCGCGTCAAGCAAACCTCTGTGCATCATGTGTCATGCCAAAATAAGTGCCTGCTGCAGATGCGTATGATAAAAGAGACGCTCACGTTTGCCAGACACTTGCTTAATCTCACGTGTAATCAAAGTTTACTGTTAATGGTGTATTTTGTGAACATGAGCGTCTTTTTTATCATAAACAGTTTTGATGTGTGTGCAGCAGGCCCTTATTTTGACAAAACACGTGATGCACACAGGATCTCTCGACGCGCAGAACATAGTTTGAAAAAAGGAACCACACACATGACACTCCGAACACTTATTTTGACTTATTGTCCCACTGCTGTGGCCACTCAATCTCTGTATGTCAATATGACAATATATGAAGACGACATAATGTGACTTTGGACTTACACCGTCAGAACATCATTGGTAATCCCAAGGAAAGCATTAGCTGGAATCTCTGCAATGTAGGGATTATCGCTAATCTCTCTGCAAATGAGCAAAAACAAATGAAAAATCTTTCACAAACCCACACGTGTACAAAAGCATTGGAATGTTCCTCACAGCAAGAAGTATGAATCCTCAGCCTGGATGCTGGTCAGATCAGGGAAGATGTTGAGGCCCGTGTTGAATAAACCTCTGTAAACACAACACTAACCACTTTATCTCTTAGTAAAATTTATTTGTTAACAATTGTTAAAGGAACAGTATGTAGGACTGGTATTGCAATCACAAAACTTGTGGCTAAAACTGGTACTACAATCACACAACTGGTGGCCAATACACAACATGACAACATAAACATCAGATGAAGGCTGCAACTTCACTTTTTAAATGACAATATCCTAGTTGGACCACTGTTGTGAGTGATATAAATATTTGAAATGAAAATTATACTTAATGTCTAGTGACATATCAGGGCCATTTTATGATTAATTGATATACATTTCTTACATACTGTTCCTTTAAAGCTGCAGTCTATAACTTGGGCCTCTCTATCACCATCTTTGCTTGAAACATACGATTGCAAGTTACAGTCCTTAAAGGAAAAGTTCAGTATTTTACACTAAAAGCCCTGTTTTCAGAATGTTTATGATTAAATGGAACGGTTTTGACTGAAATTTCGACATATGCGGCTGCCCCGAGAATTTTCGGGTGTTTGTGTTTCACCTCCCACCTCTATAATGGCTCTATAGGTGCACAGGAACAATCCTTCCTAAAATGCATTAAACTTTCATTTACAAAGACGTGAAACTCACCGAGTGGTCAGGGTGCACTGATAGGCTCACACAAAAATCGCTGCAAAAGATGCTTTTCAACAGGTTTTATCGTAGTTTTTGTCCAACTCCATTGACTTGTATTAGATGTGCTGTGAGGTACGGTATTACTCAGCGCCGGTAACGTTGTTTGTATTCTTGCAATTGGTAAAGGTGGATTAGCGCCACCAACTGGGCTGGAGTGTCTATTATTCAAGCTCTCAATGGAAGAATATACGGGTGTGAGGCGTAAAAATAGGTCCACAAGTTTACAACGAATGCTAAAACACTTGTTGGAAAGCATCTTTTGCAGCGATTTTTGTGTGAGCATATCAGTGAACACCCCTGACCACTCGCTGAGTTTCACGTCTTTGTAAACGAAAGTTTAATGCATTTTTAGGAAGAATTGTTCCTGTGCACCTTTACAGCCATTATAGAGGTGGGAGGTGAAACAACAAACACCCGAAAATTCTCGGGGCAGCCGCATATGTCGAAATTTTAGTCAAAACGTTCTATTTCACCATAAACAATCTGAAAACAGGGCTTTAAGTGTAAAATACCCAACTTGTCCTTTACAGGGGACATATCATGGAATTTTTTTTCCATGTTTAAGTGTTATAATTCGGTTTTCAGTGCCTCTATCAACCTAGAAAATGTGAAAAGATCAACCCAATAACTTAGTTTTGGTAAACCATTCTCTGTAAGCATGCGAAAAAATAGCTCATTTAGATTTCGCTCCCAATGTGACATAGAAAGGTTGTCTTATAATAACATTGCCCCCTAATCTGCACTATCCAACCATGGCACTGCCATTAAGTGCAGAGATAGAGGGAGAGAGAATAAGCACAACTGAGTTTCAATAATAAAAAACACAATTATGGCAATCAATGTTTGCATTTGATTAGCTCATTTGCATTTAAAGGGACACAAAGGCATCATACCTATAAAGTGGCAATTTCAACTATAATGAATTATCTATGGGGTATTTTGAGCTAAAACTTCACATATGTACTCATGGGACACTAAAGATGAAGATTGCCCACCACACTGGATCCGGAAAATACAATTCCTAAAGGAACAGTATGTAAGAAATTTATATCAATGAATCATAAAATGGCCCTGATATGTCACTAGACATAAAGAAATCATTTTCATTTCAAATACTTATATCACTGAAAACAGTGGTCTGGACAGATTATTATCATTTAAAAAGTGGAGTTGCAGCCCTCAACTGATGTTTATGTTGTCATTTTGTGTATTGGCCACCAGTTGTGTGATTGCAATACCAGTTTTAGCCACAAGTTTGTGGTTGCAAAACCCGTTTTGGCCACAATCCTACATACTGTTCCTTTAAAAAAAACTGACTTGTAAATTTGATTGTGCTTAAAAAATTATGGCAGCAAAACTATTATACATATGTTTTACAGTTTACATAATGTGTTCGATAACATTTATAAGATATATTTAATCCATACTAAAAGTGCAATTTTGAAAAACTACAGTTGATATGAATTGCTGTATATGTCATTCCATTCATATATTTGTGGAGGGTTTTGCTCACAAATACTGCAAGGCAGGGAGATTCTTAAAAGCTTCTGGATGGATGAACGTCAGATTTCTTGTGTTCCTGATTTCTCTAAAAAGGAGAAGAGAGGGGGAGAGAGAAATAGTTTGATTTCATTAATTTAGTACATGAAAATCGTAAATGTAAATCCAGTGTACATGCATGCAAAACATCAATGCACTGAATGCATATTCAGAGGTGTAAAAGTACTCAAAAATGTTACTCAAGTGAAAGTACAAGTACTGAGTGTAAATTTTAAAAGTGTAAAAGTAAAAGTATCTGGCCAGAATAATACTTGAGTAAAAGAAAAAAGTACAAAAAAAGTATTAAAATTAACAGGAAGAATAAAAACTTTTGTTTAATCTCTAAAAACATACCACATACAAGGTTTTATCCTGCTTTACAACTGTTTGTAGTTAGTTGTATTTAATTATCAAACTATAAAACTAACATGTGTTGTCAGTTTCAAAGAAGTGAAAAAATCTTCATCCGAAGAGCCCACCCGCGAGTCTCTAGCCCTTTCCTGGGCCGGGATACGGCCAACCCGTCCATGATTTTCCCTTGGCCTTAGCTTGGGCACCCCAAGTCCGGGGCGTTCGCCCTTCACTTACTCTACCCGAGGGGGCCCCTCCAACGAGCTCACGAGTCTCCAGCCATTTCCCCGGCCGAGACACGGCGGTCCCTTCCCCGATCTTCCCACGGCCGTAGCCTGGGCAACTTAAAGGAATATTCCATTTTCTTAAAAGAAAAATCCAGATAATTTACTCACCACCATGTCATTCAAAATGTTGATGTCTTTCTTTGTTCAGTCGAGAAGAAATTATGTTTTTTGAGGAAAACATTGCAGGATTTTTCTAATTTTAATGGACTTTAATAGACACCAACAATTAATACTTAACTCAACACTTTTTTTTAAAGAAGTTTCAAATGACTATAAACAATCCCAAATGAGGCATAAGGGTCTTATCTAGCAAAACGATTGTCATTTTTGACAATAAAAATAACAAATATCCACTTTTAAAGCACAACTTTTTGTCTAGATCCGGTCGTGATGCGCCAGCGTGACCTCACGCAATACGTCAAGAGGTCACAGAGGACGAACGCGAAACTCCTCCCCAGTGTTTACAAGTGTGTTGAAAGAGGACCGTTCTGACGTTGTTGTATGTCAACTGATACTAATTAATGTCTTTGGGTCAGTTTATTGTTTACAATGGTCTGCAAATGTGCGTTTTATATATGTAACACGTGACCTCCCTACGTCACTACGCATTTGCGTTAGGTCACGCTGGACCGGACCTAGACGAGAGGTTGTGGTTTGAAAGTGTGTATTTTTTATTTTTCTTGTCAATAATTACAATCGTTTCGCTAGATAAGACCCTTATGCCTCGTTTGGTCCATTAAAGTGAGTCCATTAAAATGAGAAAAATCCTGCAACGTTTTCCTCAAAAAACATAATTTCTTCTCGACTGAACAAAGAAAGGCATCAACATTTTGGATGACATGGTGGTGAGTAAATTATCTGGATTTTTCTTTTAAGAAAATGGAATATTCCTTTAAGTACCTTCGGTTATGACCACTGTGTCTCGGCTAGTGAAAGAGTTAAAAGGTCGGGGGTTGGCTCGTTGGAAAGGCCCTCTCGGGTAGGATAAGGGATTTGAAGGGCAAATGCCCTGGACTTAAGGTGCTCGAGCTACGGCCATATGAATTTCAGGGAGCGGCACGCTGTATCTCGCCCAAGGAAAATAAATAACATTTAAATTAAACTGGCCATCAGCACAATTCAATTGGTTTGGTAGAGCAAGGGAAAATAGAATAAAGTAATCTCTAAAAAATAAGTACTTGTTTACTGTAAATATAACTGTAAGGAGTAAAAAGTACTTTTTTTCTTTAAAAAAAATGTAATTGAGTAAAAGTATTGATTTTAAATTGTACTCAAGTAAAGTAAAAATACCCAAAAATAATACTTAAGTACAGTAATCAAGTAAAATTACTCAAGTACTTTACACCTCTGTGCATTTCTTAAATGAAAGAGAGAGGGACAGATTTACTAAAAGTTTGTGCTAGTGCAAAGCATAATTTTTGTGTTAAACAACGAATGTCAGGATTTACCAAAGACATGCAGTGGATAATTAACGTTGAAAAGCTGTGGTGTATTTATTTTTGCGACTGACCTAATTTTTTTTTTGGAGAAGAGTATTTAAATGATTGACACAACGTGATTTACTAATGCTTGCGCGAGTGTTATGACTGGTATTTGCAGCATTTAAAAGAAAAGGGCATCAGAGAGAGTGTAGTGCAATGCAGAGGATTGTATTAATATGTAACAGTTTATTTGGAAAGCCATGCCAAGCCATGTTATTTTTTATTTGCTGGAGGAAGTAAAACTACAGTATGGCTTCGTTACCTGGGACTTTGTAACCCCAAATTTCCTCTGAGATGTCTATGGTGCTGAACTCAATCGCATCATGCTTTAGTAGATCACCAGCACCTCATCAGCTCTGCTTATTTGCGACCCTGAACTAATTTGCGCTGCTCTTAGTAGATTGCGTTGTTTTTTGTGGAAATCAGCTGTTGCGACTGTGTTATGTAAATAACCTGGAGATATTACCACTCCCGCCGGCACTTTCTGGAATTGCGCTGTCACGCTAATTTGCCTCGTTTAGTAAATCTGGCCCCTAGACACTTATTTAAAACAGTTCCCTTTAAACTCAGAGTAGTTACGCAAAAGGCACAAATTATGCCCATTTTTACAACATGTAAAATAAGTCTCAGGTGTGCCTGCAATGTGTCTATGAAGTATCGGCTAAAAATACCCCACAGATCATTTGTAATAGCAAGTCCAAAATGCCCCTATTTGGAAGCTGATTTCGGGTCTGTACCTTTAAATGCAAATGAGATACTCCCCTCACTTCCTTACCAACAGACAGTGCACTTTCAATTAAAAATAGATCTGATTCCTGTGAATGCAGTCTGAGACAATAGTATATTTAGCCGCATTCACACTAAACACATTTAGAAAAGCTTTTGGGTAAAATTAACCAGTCAGTCAGTGGTCATGGGCGGGGCTTTATCAGTGTGATGTCACATTAACAACAGATTCAAAATAGCATGTGTAATGAGAGTTCTTTGGTTAAATGGGGAATAAATAAAGTCAAATCACCTTGAACAAGTGGATTTAGCATATTACACTGTATAAAGTGAAAGCTGCTCTACTAGTCTTTCTCCATAAGCGTTTTTTTTAAAAAGTTGCCAGCCAGCGCCAGCATTTTTTATGATTTTCACAAAAGTTGAATGCCTTTCAGAAAATGTTTCTCTTTAAATATACAAACATACAATATATCAAATGAAAGAAGAGACCATTTGCTTTCAAAAATACTTTTTTTAATAATTTGTTCTCGTTTTATCATCTCTCAAATATGGGTAGATTTCTTTAAAAAAAAAATTGAGCAAAAAGCTGAGATAATTGCATTTTTGTAAAGGACTTCAGATCAGATTCAGAGCGATGATTATGGATTGCCGTAAAACTCACAACCCAGTCTCACAGCAAGTCATGTTGTAGTGACAAATTTTTTTATTAATTTATTAGTGTTTGCTGACACGAATTACCACTGTTTTTCGTGACTCCGGAGACGAATGTCTTTTTCGTCCTTCCCAGCGCGGGTTTCTGTCGGTGGCTGTTCGTGTCTGTGGCACGACTTTCTTTATCGTGTCATTTTGTATTTTGTTTTCTCGTTGTTTTCTATTTTTTGACCGTTGTCGCTTGGGGTTTGGGTTAGAATCACTTTCTGCAACTTCCTAACCCAAACCCCAGATCTAACCCCAACTCCAGGCGAGAATAGTTTTAAAAGCGGACGAAAAACATGTAGAAACCAATGCAAAAAATAACATCCTAACGCGAACCCCGGATCTGGCCCTAGCCCCAAGCGACAATGATTTAGAGGTGGGAAACAACGATGAGAAAACAAAATATAAAATGACGCGATAAAGAAAGTCGTGCCACAGACACGAACAGCCATTGATAGAAATTCGTGCTGGGAAGGACGAAAAAGACATTCGTCTCCAGAGACACGAAAAACAGCGGAAATTCGTGTCATCAAACACGAATAAATTAATCAAAATTTTTCGTTACTATAACACGACTTCCTGTGAGACTGTGTTGAAACTCATCATTGGCGGGGAAAGAGTTAAAACGTACTTCAGTTGGTAACACCTAAAATATATATTTTTTTCCACAAAAACCTTACCCCAGACCACCCCTTTTATGCAGGTGTGGTTTGCGGGTCAAACTCAAATTCAGAAAACAGTGTAGGGATGAAACGATTACCGTTTCATCCCTACATTAATGTTTATTAAAAATTCAGAGGGTTTGTTTCATCGATTTAAATTTAAATTTTTAATGATTATTATGAAAAATACTGTCCTGGTACCCTAAGGTTCTGTTTTGTTCCTTTACAGTTATACAAAACATAATACAATGTGGCAGTGCTTTAAGTGGGCCGGAACGCGCCGGTACTCAGTAGCGCCACTTCCAAATATAGCTCTTGAGTGTACCACCACCTCTCCCCGTGCGCCCAGAACGTGCTTTTGGCGTACCGGAACGCTCAATTGCACATCTGTTTAATTTAATCCTTTGGCTGCCCTGCCGCTTTTGAGAACGCCCTTTACAATGTACGCTTGCTAATTCGTCCCACCGAGAGCAGAGACTACATTACCCATACACCCTTGAGTTTAACACGTTAAAAGTGCATGCGTCACTTTTGCTACTGTCAGTCAAGTCTGGGGAGGTGGGTGTTTGTCATTGTGTGTGAAACACGCAACCATAGCTGCTCGGTTAAAATGAAAATACAAATGAACACCTAATATGCCCTCCTGGCTTTAGACTCTGAGTAGTAAAAGAACAAGGTCAGAATCAGAGGACTCGCTGGCTGACATCCCACCAAGCCAGAATGATATCACTGCAGGTCAGACGCAAGCTTTTTCCAATACCCGTTTAGTAGGTACGTGACAATCTCTGTTGTCGCGGCTGTCAGTTTGGTTCCCCTCGACGCAACTTCGGATTTCCTCAGGCGATGTGCAGAGTAAAAACATTCTTGAAATTGTAATAGACATTTAGTTTAATTGGTAAACTACAAGTGAATGAAAATTCAATGAATTTGAACAACGCGCACAGTTTTACCATCCGCAAAATTGGAAAACAATGGGACAAAATAAAGTGATGACTTTCGAGTTTCAAATGGCCAGTATTTTGTTATTCTTGAACCCATCATGGTCTTGGTGTCATTTTAAAGTTTTTTAAGCTCTTTCTATCTGAACAACTAGTTTTAGCATTTAACCATGCTGAAAATTTTACTCACATATGTACCTTTTGCACATTTTATTTAGGTCCAATAATAGCTCTTTCTACAGCAGCTCTTTCTAAAGGGGGTCACACACCGGCCGCGCAGCTCAGCGTCGCGTCGAGTCACGTATAGGACAACTCAGAGGTATTGTAAACCGGAAGTGCACATTAAATAGCGCCGGTGTGCGATCCCCTTAAGGGTATTTTTTCTCCTATTTTATTTGTTTATATGTGTTTAGTAGCTCTTTCTAGCTCAAGCAAATCCACAAACTTATAAAAGGATTTATTATTTTTTACAATGTCGTCTGTTGACTGCTGAATATAAAACCCCTTCAATATAGGAGTCGAGTCAGCAAAAAAATAAATAAATAGAGTACCGGCACCTCTTTTGGGCCACTTAAAACACTGCAATGTGGTATATTTTTGGACCTATTATGGACCTTTAGGGACGTATTGCGTATTTTTAAAGGTACAGTTTAATGTATACTTACAAAGGTTATTAGGTTTACTTTACATTTCTTTAGGCCTTCCCGACATGGTTCATTTAATCAGGGATTCGGCACTCAATACAAAAAACATGCTAGATTTTAGTACTGTCATGCTAACTGGTTTCACACATCTGTGTTAAATAGCCTCAGTCATGCTTCATTTATTAAAATTCAATTGAAGTAAATTTAATAATAGCATTTTGAAAATAAATGTATTGTATTATTTTAATGTCAGCACAATTTAGGAATAAAAAAGTCAGTACTCTGTTAACCAGTTAACTTTAGCCTTTTTCACACAGACATTACAGAAAATACATGGAAATGCATCTGGGATTTGTCCGGGATTGTTTGCTTTTTGGTTCATTCACACTGCCAATATTTTTCGGAATCTGTGTTAGTACACACAGATACCATAAAGATCCCATAAAGACACGTGATGTGTTTAAATTCCTGCACTCAGTAGTTTTCTTTCTGTGCAGCGTCTGAAGTTTGCTTATTATCTGTTATTTCTTTCTTATGATAAGCCTATAAAGGAGCGTTTGACGCACTGTTCTGTGTTTTTTCGTTGTGAATGTTATCTGCAGGTAAACCCCCTTGTTTTAAAGAGTTGACACATAACTTCATGTTATGGCACCCCCCTTACAGCATTGTTTATGCGTCTCAAATACACTGAGGGCTTTCGGGTATCTTACAGCAATGTTATTAGGTCCTCTTTCCGAAAGCGATCCCAGAACATTTATGAGGCTTGTTTGCCTTGACACAGAAGCCTGCTAATTTTACAGGTATTTTCTGGGACCAAAGTGCTGTGTGAATAAGTTTTTGTGATAGCACAGACTTGCGAAAGTAAGGTAACGTTATCAACTTGATTTAAATAAATTGACAGTGACCGATAACCAGTGTCAATAGAAAGAAGCTAAAGCTTGCTTGGAAAGTCGCTAAATGTCGCTAGATCACGTCATTGCATCATTAACATAACAGTGATGTCATCACGTCGTATTTGCATTCTTACTACATGGCTTTTTCACATTTCTATTTCTCTCTGAACTCTCACAAATTTAATTTTAATACACATGAATGCATAAAAATGTTTTCTTGTTCGTTTATCTTGCTTCTGTTCTCATAAAACGAAATGTGTGTATGTTCATGTTTATATGTCTAAACAGTTTCAAAACATATGAGGGAAGATACGCTGATAAATGATGGGAAACGTTGTTTTGTAGGTACATAGCTCATTAACGCGTAAGCTCCGTACAGTTTGTCTGTTCTGAATATGCTGTTGCTCAGCTCACTCAAATATTTATTTTGTACAGTGATTTATTTTATTCAAAGACTGGGAAATCGGGCCTGATCACGTTGTTTCAGACTCGATTAGAATCGGACGTTACCTCCCGATCAGGACTCGGATACATGGGTTTAAATTGGGCCAGGGCCGTCCGGGGCTAAGGCTGAAGGAACATAGGCTGAAGGACTCGCTCTGCTTTGCGCTGGTGCGTGTGAACTGATAAGATGCAAATAATGACGTGTTTTCATTCATAGGCTTCATGCTCGTGCGTACGGGGCACCCACAACAAAAACAGTTTGCGCGACCGGGTTTTTACCTCTCATTTAAACTACACTTTGATCGTTTTTGTCACCATGTTCTCAGTTAATCTACATCGGTATGCAGCTCCACGTCTCACTCAGTACCTCAAGAACGCGCATTCACGCAGGATCATGACATTACACATTGTCGAGATAAGCGATAGAGAGAGAGGTAAGAATGATACCCACATCAAAAAACGTAATAGAAGTCTAGAAACATAGCATTAAAGTATGTATAGCCATGTCACTCATCTTATTACAATATGTTAACTAGATAACTGCATACAACTTACTGTATAGTTTAATAAAATAATGTATTTTGATTATACAAACCAATTACAACCTAACTATAGTGACTGCTGATCAGCTCTCCTGGATTTTGGAATCCAATTTTTAACAGGTATGATTCATTGGCGGGCCTTCAAAATGGGACTGACCAGAAAATCAGATAAGCTTGATCTGGGAGACTCTTATAGTTTTATGGGAATTCAAAAAATGAAGTGGGTGGATTTTTTATTAAAATAAGGTGGTTGTGTACACACAGTGCGGGCAAACCATGTTAAAGGGAATTCTGCACAATAGGTCCCCTTTAATAATTTCCCTGTAAGAAAGCAGTTTGATATGATATCCCAAGCACTTTGCGAATAGTAGTTGTTCCTGAAATAACTATTTTAGCATGGCTTGACTCAGCAAAAGTAGTGAAAAATGTATAAATGAACTTTACTTGTTTTAAAATGTGGTTAATTGTAGTTCATTAAGGAGTGTTTCCCGGACTAAGGCCAGGACTAGGCCTTAGTTTAATTAGGAAATATAACTAGTTTTGACAAACATGCCTTAATAAATGCATTTTGAGGCAAAAAAAATGGCACTGATGTATTTTAAGATATGTCAGTGCAAGTTGTATTCTGTCTGGACAGCTCTCACATTTATTTTAGTATAGGACTAGTCTAATCCCTGTCCGGGAAACCGCCCCAAAGGGTTTATCAGCATTCTTTTACTTACATATGGGTTATTTTCCTCAGGTTGTAGAAGGCATGCTTCTCTAACCTGCTCAGAAACACATCCACCGAAAGATAGCTGAGGAAAGAGGGAAGTTTTTTCTAAACGTCAAATTATTTCATGCAATTCGTAGTAGTAGTACAACAACAACAACAACTTAATAATTGCTGAAATGTTTTTATCATTTACAGTGATGTAAAAGCTAATATGTTTGAAAAGTTGATCACTTTTCAGAATCACCAGGTTCTCTGCGCATTTTCCCACATCGATCACAATCTCCAGCATTCTAATCATTGACACATGTTCCTCATCATTCAGCTCACACTATTGAAGCAGCACTCAGTCAGCGTCTGGTCTCGTTTAAACAGGTCACTCATGTTTGTTTCTACTTACCTAACTCTACTTACCATTGCAGGAATCAAAGTTTATATCTCATTGTCGTCCTCATCTGTGTCTCTGCAAGGAAAGGAAAGTTAATCATCTTTTATATCTGTGACTGTCAAGAAGTGTATGTGTGAAGCTATACCTTATCTCATCTGTTTATTCCATCATTATTCATCCTGCCAAATCATATAATGTGCCGTTTACCTATTTAACTGCTCATGTTCAATAAATACTCACCTGTTTCCCATCTGTCTCATCTGTTCTACCGAGAACCACATGCATGCCTGTTATGATGGAGTTAAAGAACCCCTCACATCACCTTTCCTCTGCCAGACAGATCCATCCTCTCCAGTACTAGAAGCCATGCAAATGGACACAACCTGCATCCCACTATCAGAACATCAACGGGGCTGACCCACAGGCTATCTGTATTGTGCTTCTACTGGACAACGAATGTCCCATTCGTCCCCAAGAGCTATGGTAAGTACAGTTCAACCCAAATGTAATGCACCACAAAAGTAATGCTCCCTTTCTCTGACTCTTCCATTACAGTCACAGCCCTCATTGACTCTGGGTTAGCCAACAAATTTTTCTCCTCTCTACTCTGCTCCAACCTCCAGATCCGTAAGAACCGGATCCCACAGAGCATCAAGGTCCAATCCGGAACTGGAAAACCACTCAATTGAACATCCATCCATTTCTGTACCATCGACATCACTCAGACATTGGGATTGTTGCATAGGGAAAACATCAGTCTTTTGGTTTTGGAGAATTCAACAGCAGATGTCAACCTAGGGTGACCGTTGTTGATTGAACACCATCCTGAGGTCTCTTGGGACACCAGCAAAGTGAAGAGATGGGGCAATCACTGCTTCAGTTCCTGCTTTCCTCAGTTACAGCTTCATCGATTCGTCCACTGCTACTCCATCTACTCCACTACCACTGAAAGTCCAAAGGTAGATCAGCAAACCACAGGAATACTTTGCCTTTCATGATGTCTTTTATCCCAAGAGAGCTTCCCAGTTACCACATCATAGGCAATGGGACTGTGAGGTTGATCTTCAGCCGGGTGAACCAATGCCAAAAGGTAAAATCTACCCACTCACAATCCCTGAACAGGAGGCCATGAAGAATTATATTGAAGAGGCATTCCAACAAGGACATCTGGCCTTCGACTTCCCCTGCAGCATCCTTTTTCATGGACAAGAAGAATGGCGGTCCCTGTCCCTGTATTAATTATCATGCCCTCAATGAAATCACCACCAAATTCAGATATCCCCTTCCTCTTGTCCCAACAGCCCTTGAACAACTTAGAGGAGCACAAATCTTCACTAAACTCGACTAGCGGTGATGAATGGAAAACTGCATTTGTGACCCCTATTGGCCACTTTGAATATTTAATCATGCCGTATGGCTTAGTTAATGCCCCCTCCACTTTTCAAGACTTTAGGCATTCCATTTTCAGAGATCTCCTTAACCGGTTTGTATTAATCTTTTTCGACAACATACATATCTTCTCAAAAGCCCCAGCCGAACACCACCATCACGTGAAGAAAGTTCTCCACCATCTCCTCTCAACTCTGCTTCAACCTCCAATTCCGTAGGAACTAGATCCCAATAAGGTCCAATCCATAACTGAATCTCAAGGCAGAAAATGTGAGTTCCACTGGCCAAACATCCAGTTCCTGGAGTACAACATATCGCAAGGTTGTGTGAGTATGGACAAGAGGAAGTTGAAAACCATTAATTCCTGGCCAGTTGCTTTAAAGGTGCCCTTCCTCTGGCGTTTTTATTGTTTTAGACTGTTGTCTGATGTCTACTCATGATGTTTGCATGATTTTTACATCCAAAAACATCAAAAGCAATAAGTAATAGGCTATTTTGTACCCTGGTTTTGAGGCTGGTTAGAGAAGTGATCCGTTTGAATGGGCGGGCTGCATTGACGACTTGGAAGTAAACACCCACTGCTATTATTGGATAACCGTTTTTCGTTCAAACTAACTTTCAATTTAATCTCATGTGTAATCAGTTTAATGTTAAGTGAGTGTCTTAAGACACAGTGTCTTTCTTACACACGCATATTTTATCATAAACCCTTTTGACACACACACTCGTGTATTCTATCGTAAACCCACGCACAAAAACACACACACACACACACACACACACACACACACACACACACACACACACACACACACACACACACACACACGTACACACGTGTCTTTTATCGTAAACCCTTTCGATGCGCGTGTAGCAGCGCATGCACACACACACACACACACACACACACACACAAACCCTTTCGACACACGTGTAACGAATGCACAAACACACACGTCTTTTATCACATTCGATGCGTGTGCATCATGAATTCGCGTGAATCGCGTCCCTCTAAAGAGAACTCATAGTGACACAAAGTACTAAAGTGTTTTACTCGCACACACGAGTGCGTGTCTTTTATCATAAACCCTTTCAACGTGTGTGCAGCATGAATTCGCGTCCCTCGGAAGAGAAAACACCGGCCACTACAGTGACACATAGTACTAAAGTGCTTTACTCACATAAGCTGCGCCATTCTGTCCGGATCCGCTTTTTAATCGCAGTCTCTCTTCAAATCCAGCGTTCTTCTGAACATCCAAATATGTAGCAACTGTTATGATTCCCTCGTTTAATAGGAATGATGTCTCTCGACGAAAAACAATGGCCCGATTACGGTACAGTTGACGTTTAGCCATCCTTGCTCTAACTTGTTATGAAAACTAACTCAACTACACGTAATATGTGGGCGCGGGCTCAAGTTGAAGAGCTCATGAATATTAATGACCTTGATCAGTTCCACGTCACACTGATAAGAGTTTTAAACTGACCTGATTTCTCCGCTTATTTCTTTTCAGTGGCTAGAGCTGACAGAGGAGGCGGAAGTTAATTTTCACATTCACGACACAACACAAACACACATGGACCTAACACATATCAAAAAATACAAGTAAAAACGGTTTTATGTGGAAGGGCCTCTTTAAGTATCAAAAGATCAGCAGATGTTACTGGAGTTTGCACATTTCTACTGATGCATCATTGATAACTACAGTTCCATAGCCCAACCACTTACAACTCTCCTCCGAGGAAAACTAAAAAACCTATCGTTGACCCCCGAAGTGGACCAAGCCTTCCAAACACTCAAGACTTCCTTCTGTTCAGCACCCATCCTCATTGAACCTGATCCCACCAAGCCATTAATTGTAGAAGTGGATTCATCATGAACCGGTGTCAGATGTGTCCTTTCACAGCAGCAGGGGAATTCACCTAAACTTCATCCATGTGCCTTCTACTCACACAAATTCAGCCCAGCTCAAAGGTTTACATACTACCATGCAGAAATCCTCTTCTACCATGTATTCCATTACTTTGGCATTCCTGAAGACATTGTGTCTGACCGAAGTCCTCAGTTCATTTTCAGGATATGGAAATAATTCTTTAAACTCCTAAATGTGACCTTAAGCCTCTCCTCAGGTTATCACCCTCAGACGAATGGACAAATAGAATGTAAGATTCAGGATGTGAACCGCTTCCTCCGAACCTTCTGCCATAGCCACCAGAACTCCAACCGCATGCACTCCATGTATTCCATATATCACAGTTTAAACCATTTCACATACCCATCTCTCTTTCTCTCTCCACAGAACCTGGTGAGAAAGAAGTACCCCTGATGGGGTGTACAGAGTCTGGGAGATTCTGGATTCTAGAGGGGTTTCAGCTTTAAAAAAATTAATGGACCGGGGGTGAGGTTGGGGGGGTCGCTGAGTTGCTGTTCGAACAAAGAGCTGAAATCCTCCTTTGCAAAATGTATAACGTTTTATACTGAAGTAAAGATAAAAATCATGCATTACCAAAATTAATAACTCATTTATTTATAGTATATTTTCTGTAGGCATGTAAAACCAGATTTTGGCGGATTGTTTTACTTCAAGAGTTTGCCTGCCCATTTAGTCTTAATAATTAAAGGTTAATTTTTTTCAGGACGTTCTTAAGACCCGGTGGCAACTTGTCCATGACCCGGTACTGGGTCGCAACCCGGTGGTTGGGGACCTCTGTGTTAGAGTACCTAGTGGATTAGGAAGGTTTCGGACCCGAGGAACAATCCTGGGTCCCAAGAGAAGATATCATTGACCAAAAAGTGTTCACAAACTTCCATAATACCCACCCAGAGAAACCCGCTTTATCGTTGTCTCTGTCTCTGCAAGGAAAGGAAAGTTAATCATCTTTTATCTCATCTGTTTATTCCATCATTATTCATCCTTTTAATCATATCATCTACCATTTACCTGTTCAACTGCTCATGTTCAATAAATACTCACCTGTTTTGTATATCTGTCTCATCTGGTATATGGTACCGTAACAACAGTGTATTTTACTACACTCCATCTAAAAAATAGCTAATTTGGCTTTGATTATGCAAGCAGTTTTGAGAAAATTATTTTACAGTTTATTTTATTTATTTTTTTTATGGAAAAGTGCACTTAAAAGACATAGTAACTTGCTCAAATTTGGTCTCAAATAATAGAAGTAAATAACCCCTCACTCACATTCTTGAGATATTCACCAAATTTGCAAAGGCATCTTGAGGAACTGTGGTCAAACTTGTCTCATAGAAGTTTCTGAAATTAAAAAAATGATCACATTCAAACATATAGCTGCTGGCAGTTAAAAAGCATTTTAAATATATCCCAATCATATCTTTGTTATTCCATCATAACTTTTGGTCACTAAAATATTAATGTTACACATCTATCCCCAAAAATGTACCCTCATGTCATTCCAAACCCATAATACAGTAACAATCAGAGGTGGGCTGGCGGTTGGTGAATTCTTTTCTGAGGGTTGCAAATTCAAAATATGTGCTTGGAGTGTCGTGTGTGGCTCATGTCAAATTATGTGTTCGCTGCGTCATGTGAATCTATGTGCATCATGACACACATGATAAATGTGTGTGCTAAATGCATGTTTTGACGAGCTTTGCGTCGTTTGCCCTCAAAAAAGATGTCACCGGCCGCCACTGATAACAATAATAAATCTCCAATAATAACTTTTTAAGGGTATGCAAAGCTTATAATATCTTATCAACTGGCAAACTGTAAAGGAAGTTATAAGTGTAAACATTCAGCGAAAGCCAAGTGAGACTTTCAAGTCTATGTGCTCAGCCAAGGACGGCCACGGCCCAATTTAAACCCTGATTTAAAGCTATGCCAAGGTAACCTAAAGCAGTTCGGATGATTTAGCTACTGTATTTAATATATCCAACCTATATTTTATATAAACCACTCAATTTAGATAAAATTATATGTAGAAACAAATGGCAATAGAAATAGTAAATATTGCAAAAAAATTGATTATAAATAGATTACTCCTGTATAGGATAATAGAATAGGAAAAGGGTTAAGATTAAAATCTCGCTCATGGCTTGGGTAAGATTGTGTTCAGAGGATGCCAAGGCTTACAGAGATAGACTTTATATGCTTTGAAATGTAAGGGATGGACCTGTGGTAGCTCAAGAATGTATTGTAAGCTTAAGAGCGTGCCTCTGACCCAAACAGATCCTGGACAGAGAGGACGAGCCTAGACAGATCTTGTCGTGAGGTCTTGAGGCCATTAAAGTGTTATTCTGCTTAATGCCTGTTTTCTCCTTGAGTGAATGGATCAGTTCTTTGAAGTGGGAAGTTTAAACAAAATCATCTGGACGTTAATCGTAGCCAAGTGTTTCAGCTGTTTTTGCCACAGATAAAAAGTCACCTGTTTGACAGCCGGTTTGCATAGAGACTATGGCCAAAACCTGAAATGAATTGTTAACATAACTAATAATGATGTCAAATTTTTGTTTGTAAAAGCATATGATGAAACTGCTAGTCAAAATCAATCTGATCTCACATTTCGGTGAAATATTCACGCATTATTTTGCTCAGTTTTACGTGACATTGTCACGTATTTCCACCATTTTAAGTGCCCATGCCACGCATTTCTTTTCCGTATCAGTTTCACATATTGGTTACTCAACTGTTTTTTGTATTTTTAACTCATTCGCCGCCAGCCTTTTTGAGAAAAGTTGTCCACCGGCATTTTTGTGATTTTAACAAAAGTTTCACAAAATTCCTTGCAGGAAAAATGATCTTCTATAAATATATAAACATACAAATTATATCAAATTAAAGAACACACCCTCTGCTTTCAAACAAACAATAAACAAATAAACAAACAAACAAAATGGGGAAAAAACGTTTCATTATATATTTACTTTTTCCACTTAATTTAACCACTGAAATATGGATATTTCTCTTCAAAAATACAACATTTTGAGTAAAAAGCTTAAAAAATTGCGTTTTTGTAAAGGAATTTATGTTAGAGATCAGACTCAGAATGACTATCAAACATAAAGGCAGTTCAAATAAATCATTAAATCTTTTTAACTTCCGTTTTTGATAAATTCGGTTTGGTGCCATCCAGTGGATAAAAGCGGTATTACACTTTCACTTTGAAATTCGTCCAGAAAGGCATATTTATTAGTTAAATATTAACTCATAATTGACGAGATAACTCGTCAATGGCGGTGAATGAGTTAAACAATTGCCGCTTCGGTTTGCGATTAGATTTGCTGTTTGCGTTAGGACGTCAGTTTAAGTATTGGTTTACACTATTTTTCATATGCTTTTTAAAACATTCTCGCCTGACGTTAGGGTCAGAGTTGGGTTTGGGCAAGGATGTCATTTTATTTAACCAAAAGTTGTTCTAATCCCGCATGTAAAATGGTGGAAATACGTGATAATGCAGCGCAAAACTGAGCAAAATAATGCATGACTATTTCACGTATTTTGTGAGATCAGGCTGGTCAAAACAAGTAATTAAAGGTTACATTTAATGAGCTAATTCACAACCCAAAGCTGGCATAGGTAGGAAGGGAGGGTCACTCTGTCAAACCCCTTCGATTTACACCAGCCTTGTTTCCTAAAGAAAATCAGTCCTTCAGTTAGTCTTTCAAGGAAGAAATCCTTGAAAGCAAAGCTGGTTTGGATGGAGGTAAACCAACATTATTTGTAAAGGTGGAATAAACTAATGAACCCGTAAAGCACTTCACATTCTGACTGAGATACATGGCCACAAAGTGCATGATTCTCGTTGTGTCTCTGTCTCAATATAATTTATTCTGCAGTACAAAATGTTTTAAGTGGTATAAAACTGAAATGAGCATGCACCGGACTAACATGAAACAGGACAACCATTACTAAAAATGGTAACATAATTGAAGGGACTGGCAAAACACCACAAAATGCTGGGTTATTTTGAACCTAGCATTGGGACAAAAGAGGATAAACCCAACTCGTTGGATTTTAACTGACCCAATTCTGTGTTGTTTTAAACTATTTTTGGGTTAAATATTGATGGTTTCATCAGACACATGCGCGTTGCCATGGTTACGCGCCTGGTCTGAAGTTAATTTCCGCTCTGTTTAGTCTGACTAGCAAATAAACTGACCTTGTTATTTAAAATAATCTACTCTAGAAGGACTGTTACTGTACGTTCACACCGCCGCCGCCGACTTGAGCTTCCAAAGTTACTGGAAGTCATTCATTTACAATGGAAGCTGGCTTCTCTCAGCTGCAAGGAGCATCAAACCCACCTGCGTCGCGTTTTGGGCATTTTGAGCGTCAGAGTGTCAATCAAAAAGTTGAAAGAAGCTCACAACAGCTATGACGTGGTTCAGTACAAGCAGCGGCAAAACGCCAGCAACCAATCGGAATATAGCCTAGACGTTATTTGCTGGCTGATTCCGGAGAAACATACGATTAAACTTTCGTTCCTACCAAAACATTAGTTCCGAGAAAACAGACTTCAGAGCAGCCAAAGCATCAACAGGCTTCCCCGTACTTTTTGACAAGCGTCCTTGACCGGGGAGCCTGAGCTTCTTTGGAAGCTCAAGTCGGCGGCGGTGTGAACGTACAATTTTTTATACGTTTCTTCTTTACGGATGTTTACCGGAAATTACGTTGGGGCCACAAAAGCTGTTTGTTTTTGCTGTTGGCACTGAAATCATCTATAAACATTTTCTGAGTTAAAGGTGTAGCGGACGATTTTCTCGAATTTTAGAAAAGAACCGCCTTCTCTACTTTTTAAAAAAATGCATTTGCACAACACTCCTGATTGACAACTAGGAAGACCAATAGTCTTTATGTTCCACCCGGAAAAAGAAAATCCTCCGCAATACCTTTAATTATGCCAATGGCTGGGTTTGTCTCTCTTTTGACCCAATTGAAAATAACCCAGCAATGTTTGGGTGCACACAGCAAAAAAAGGGAAAAAATGAATGATATATTTTCACAGTTAATTATTAATTCATACTTTTTATTTCAAAAATCATAAATGTACAATAGTTTACAATAAAATTAATACACATGTAATTTTTCAAATCCATTATTATTTTTCTCCATTCCAGATATGTAATTTAAAGTGCACGGAAGACTCTATTAACATAAACTAAATTAACTATTTCATATCATCAAAATGTTTTAAAAGCCCTCCGAATATTGTCCATGCTCTGCACAGACCTCTTTTCATTATTGCAGAGCTTCGGAAATTGCACACACTTGAGTGGTTTACATGAGTGGGCAGAAAGTAAATAATGTACTGAATTGACAAGCCAGCTCTCGGAAATGGCTATATGTAGAAAGCCAGCAGTCATAATATGCAAACTTAGAAGAAAGCCATTATTATTATTTTTGAGTTATGTAAGACCTTACAGAGAAAACTTACTAAGGTTTCACTTTATTTTACAGTACATGCACTTACGTTACAACGGATTTACAGGGTATTTACCCAACAAAATACCAGCAAATCCATTTAAGTCTACTTAAAGGCATAGCTCATCCAAAAATGATGTATGTGATTATCTTAAATTTTTTTCAGATAAACACAATCGAAGTTATATTAAGAAATGTCCTGGCTGTTCCAAGTTTTCTAATGGTAGTTAATGGTGCTTCTGATTTGAAGCCCAAAAAAAGTTCATCCATCCTTCACAAACGTAATCCACCCGGGGTTAATAAAGGTCTTCTAAGGGCAATCAATGAGATTATATAAGAAAAATAATGCGATTATATAAGAAAAGAATCTATATTTAAAACTTTTCCAACTACAACTTAAATAACTAGCTTCCGGTAACTGACATGCGTTCAAAAAGGAGTGCGTTATTCTTTTTAATGTGACTCATTAAAATTAAATATAAAACTTTACGTATAAAAAAATTCTGCATGAAGTTAAAGCAACTTGGTTTTGCAAGTCAATTCAACCTTCGATTTTAAGTTTTAACCTGTGATAAGTTGACATAACTTATAACAATAAGTTATAACAATAAATAAGTGGAAATTGTTTAACTTAATTTGTTAACCTAAACCTAAATACATATGTTGATTTGACATCATTTTTTACAGTATGTCCCACAATCTTATTCTTTCATCTAAGTTTGTTAATTATGGCAGATTGACATTTTCGTGGACCTTGTTAAAGAGCTACCGGTCCAGATCTATTTTAGGTGGTGTATTTAAAGTTACATTTATCCGTCCATCTCCTATTAAGCAAAAGGAAGGAATGTGGTGCTCTACATTGTGTTGGCAGTGCCAAGAGGTGGCCTGAATTGAAGCACTCATTTGGGTGTAATTTTATGTGATGGTGCTTGACAAGGCGAGATGGAGGGATGAAAAAGTCGTAAGAGAAGAGCCATGGAGGAATGTTCTTTAAGAGCTAAACAAACCCAGCGTGTGTGGATCAGAGCGTGGTATGAGGCACTAGTCGCAAGGAGTGCTCAGCATTGACTTATTGTATGGATGTGAAAGAAACAGAGACATATTGAGAAACTTGAAAATAGAAAGTGGCAGACAGCACAAAAAAATAACTCGTCATCAGTCTTTTTTACTTTCTTTTCACTTGAGGTTGCTGTTGGTTACTGCACATCTCATATTATTATAATAAGATTTTGACACTTTGATATGAAACCATGCAGCTGAAAATGAAAATTTGGAGGGAGTTTATACAGAATATTCCCTTTATATTGCAAGAAAGTCTTAGTGTAAATGTAATGTAATGTAATGATAGATATGCAGTCTAAATGGAAGGACACTTTTTAGCCTTATTTAAAGGGGCAATAAGTAGGATTTACCCCCATCTAGTGGTGGAATTGTATTTTGCTTTCAAACGAACAGTGCTTTCTAGCGCCTCCCCTTTACAAATGCGTGTTGCAATTACGGTAGCCGTTATGTAATCGCTGATCTCCTTGTCCGTTGCAGCTAGTTCACGTGTTCTGAATGAAAACGCATTGTGGAAACGCGTTGGTAAGCTGGTGCTTTTTGTCCCTCTCTGCTATTATAGTTTATCAATACGGCGGAACGATATGGATGCCTTCTTGGACTTACCCGTTCAATCTAAGTAAAGAGAAGAAATTCTAAGCTTACAAAGAAAAGTCAGATCAGAAGTCATTTGACACCAATGAGGACATATTTATGAATAAAGACATTTACTTTGATTAATAAAACACTTAAAATCCTACTTTTTGCCCCTTTAAAAGCTAAATAAACAGCTATGGAAGTGTTTAGGTATATCTTGTGTTGTCCTGCCCCTTCTCCACTGTGATTGGGTGGCTGGGTAAAAAGTGACATTGACCAGTTGAGTATTTTACCCAAAGTTGAAAATTTTTTAACTCTGTGCGCTCAGCGTGAACAAAACCTGCCCACTGCTGCAGTTTTTGAAAAGCGCGGTGCTTTCATTGGTAACAACTAAAAACAACCCTTCCTGATTTTTTTTGCATGTTTTTCACACTTTAATGTTTCAGATCATGAAACACATTTAAATATTAATCAAAGATAACACAAATAAACACAACATACAGTTTTTAAATGAAGGTTTTAATTATGAAGGAAACACACATGGCCCTGTCTGAAAAAGTGTTTACCCCCTAAACCTAACAACTGGTTGGGCCAGCAACAAATGTAATCAAGCGTTTGCGATAACTTTACAGCGCTGTGGAGGAATTTTGGTCCACTCATCTTTGCAGAATTGTTGTAATTCAGCCACATTGGAGGGGTTTTGAGCATAAACCGCTATTTTAAGGTCAATAGGATTGAGGTCAGGACTTTGACTAGGCAGGTCCTATAGAGGGTATGCACATGACGTCACTGTTGGCGAGAGGGACTGCGGTTACGCCCACTGAGTGGCAAAAGACAGAGCGGCAGCATTTAAGTGTGAAATCAGCAAAAACATGGGGAATGCGCGTCTAAATGGGAAAAGGCTGTTGTGCGATAGACTGTACTAACAGGTTAACAAGAATTCAGAGCTATCGTTTTACAGACTGCCAAAAAATACCGAAAGGAGAAGTTAATAGATCGTTCATTCCAACGTCCACAGACCACAGGTGGGTTGATAAGTTGTAGGGTCACTATCAAGAAGAGGTTTCACTTTCTACTTAAAGGTATTTTTTCGAGTATTTGTATTTTATCAGTGTTTTTCTTTGGAAAACATACATTCCAAAGCATATTATCATATTTTTTACGCTATTACATTTCATAAAGTTTTTGTTTTACATTTAATATTTAAGTACATTAACGTATTTTTACTCAAGTAAAAGTACACAATTTAAATGTAATTAGGTATTAAACAAATTTTTATATGCAATATTAAAGAATACACAGTATGATTATATGCTATAGAATGTAGTGAAGTAATGTTTTTCCCAATACAAACACCCTAATAAAGCACAGATGCTTGGAAAATGTAACTAAGGATTGTCCACCTCTGCTATCAAGTCCAACTAAATTCCATTTAAGCAATAGGCAGTTTTACTGCCATTTTCGCAGCACCTGCTACAAAACCAGCCATTTTGTTGAACATTTGCCACTCAACAGCGCAAGTTTCGCCGTGGAAAAGTGACGTCAATGCATACCCTCTATTGAAGTGATTTCTTGATTGCAAACAGGTGTGGCAGTAATCAGGCCTGGGTGTGGCTAGAGAAATTTAACTCAGGTGTGATAGACTACAGTTTAGTTATGATTTAACACTTTTTCACACAGTGCCATGTGGGTTCTGATTTTGTTTTCACTTCATAATAAAAACCTTAACTTATAAACGACATGTTGTGTTTACTTGTGTTATCTTTGATTAAAGGGACACCATGAAACTTTTTGGCCACTAGGGGGTGCTAGACACGTATTTTTCACTTCTAGCGCCCCTAGAGCCCACAAGCGCCGCAGCACTGTCGCAAAGGAAAGGAACTGGCCAACCTTAAAACTAAACTAAAAACTAAACATTTAAAATGCTAAACGATCAACATTTTGAGACAACAGGGAGAAACGCAGTCATGTTACAACTTTCTGATGAGGAACTCGTCGTGGCAGAAGCCATTTCTCAATCTGAAGGTTGCAGCCTCCGGATGTCGTATTTCTAAGCCGTATACGTCATCAAGACTGTCTTATTTCACAATATTAACAATTACAAAGTTGACTATTATACTTAGTTAATCGTAAATTGTTGCAGTATGCTTATGACTTGCGAATGTAATGCTCAGTTTACCTTAATAACCCAGGCTTGATGACGTGTGCAGCCTGCATATTTGACCTCCGGAGGCTGCAGCCTTCCAATTCAGAAACGACCAGACGTATTTCCTTGCCTTTTTCCAAACAAATATTGTTGCATCCTCTCTCTCTCCCTCGCCACCAGGATTTTCCGCAATGGCGCTCGTTATTCCTCTTTTTTGTGTGAAAATCGCTCCAAATCCAAGTAAACCGATGTGGTCCAAGCAGACCTAAAGGCTGCCGCTTTGTAATACGTCACGCGAGTGACAGCGGAACGCAGCAAATGAGGAAGAGAGAAGAGAGAAACGCTCGGATCTGATTGGTGAATGAATAGGGTTTGGTTTTACACTGTGAGCAAGTTTGAGTGCTATAGCATCCTGGATTGTAATGTAAATATCATAGACACAGTAAAAGAAATGTAAATACGTGAACACAGCATCTGAATACAGGGAACTATATGCAATATAATCGCCGTAATTTATAAAAAACATCGCATTTATGTATGAATCAACAGTTTATATAAAAAATTGCCTTAAAGGGGAATCGAACCCGGGTCGCCCGTGTCATAGGTCCGTGACACTAAAGAATGTGCCACAGTCACATAATAGAAACTGCTCTCTACACTCCTTAAGTAGCCTCCAGCAAAATTCACGTTAAAAACAAATTGTGTGGAGGAAGTGACGTATGCCGTAAAGCAGTCGAATTTTGTAGTTTATTTTGTGCTCTGGTTACTACCAGAAACCCTAAGTTTTAAAATACGAGTAAAAGTGATACAGACCCCGTCAGGCTATGGTAGACATGTCATTCAACCTATTTAAAGTCGATGTACTATCACAAGGGTCTTGAAAATTTATTATGAAGGTTGAAAAATTACATGGTGTCACTTTAATATATACATTTGTTTTATGATCTAAAACATTAAAGTGAGACAAACATGCAAAGAAAAAATCAGGAAGAGGCCAACACTTTTTCACACCACTGTAAAGGTACCCATTAAGCCCTTGTACCCTTTAAGCACACTTTCAACTTTGATGTCAAATTATATAAATGGCAAATCATATATCATATTTTATGCAGCTCATTATTTTAAGCAATCCAGTGATTTATTAGTTCACTAACATTTTTGTTGCATGCCAATCACAATTGTCAATGTTGAGTTAGCCCCATTTATGTGTACACTGTCTCAATAGACCTCACACAAAGACATCCAAAAACTTTGGTGCTTCAGGACCCTTCAGAAATAAACACATTTCTGCAACTGTCAGTCATTTCTTTTATATATGCATTAATATTATGTCAAATAAGAGATTAATGTATTTTTATGTGTATGAACAAATAGATTTTATATCATTTTTCTTTAAATGGAAAAATGAATTTTATTAGCTTGCACACAAATCTAATCTCA
Organism: Misgurnus anguillicaudatus; assembly: GCF_027580225.2. NCBI lineage: Eukaryota > Metazoa > Chordata > Actinopteri > Cypriniformes > Cobitidae > Misgurnus > Misgurnus anguillicaudatus. Next base: position 4,253,614 of record NC_073354.2, on the reverse strand, counting down.
GAATCAAACCATAAGCCATAAAAGACAGATTGCCAAAGAATTAAGCATGTAAACTACAAACACTAAATATTTTGTGATTCATTTTACATTCATTTAAAAACAAATACATAATTAATTATTTAGAGTAGAGCAGTAAATTACCTTTATTTTAAAAATTATTCACAATGGAACCATTTAAACCCATCTTATGTGTTTTAATGAGGAAACTTTTTAATTATAAACTTATAGATTTTCTCAGTTATTTAAAGATAACACATCTTTGTGTGTTTTCACCTTACCAACCTTTTACCTTACCTTACTTACCTTAATATATCACACACCATAAAGCACTATTAAACAAGTCTGCTATCTGTGTATCATTTGTTCTCACCAAGAAAATAAAAAAGAGAGAAAAAACTGTCGCACCTGTCCAAAAATCTTAGACCATATCACCGTAAAAATGGTCTACTAGCAAATCAGTTTGAAAGTAAAGAGTTCATGTTCATTAGGGATTTGAGACTTGATTTAAGTTATTTGTACAGGTGATGAGCTAGCAAACATTAGTAAAAGGATTTTTTTATTTTTCCTTGTCACCCAATAAATATAATGTTTTTGACTTCTTTTAAAATACTTTTTTTTGATAGTTTGTGATTAAATCATGATGTGGGCTTACTTGGAACACATGCACGTTTAAATGGTGCCAAAAGCCCAGACTTTTGACTTTATTCATAATATCCTTATTTTGTATTAAAAAATATATACATCAACTAATTAATACATTTTTCAAATGAGAGTAAATCTTGTATTTTAACAAACTCTTTTTCTTATAAACCATCTTATTATCTATACATGATAAACACCTAAACCTATTTTGGTGGGCTTTATGGGTACACTTATCTGCAATATTGGTTGAAATAAACCCCAGTCATCACTATTTATGGGTACATTCACATGGATGAATGTTTGAAAATTATTTTAATATATATAAGTGTCATGGCATTTATATTTGACTATGTTAATCATGAAATAAAGTAGCCTAATCATTTAAAACAATCGTGCAAAAAAAAACACCATGAAATATATTTACTGTTGTGTATAATGTTGAGCATAAAAGATGAATACTTACAGTGATTCTGTTATTGACGGAAACGTAGGAATAACATCAAGGTCCGTGCATGAGACAGAGAAGGATTTCCACTGAGAACATTCGCAACCACGAGGACATGACAAGAAATGTCCCATCACAAACACAGGTGACAGCATCAAAACTAACAGCACGCGTGTCGCCATAATATCACCAATAAAGCCTTCTTTATCCACGGCACTAAACTGAATGTCTCCTCGCTTGGTGTGTAAACTAAAATACTAGTTGCAAAAACTTTGACAAGCACTTTGAAAAGCTCAGGCTTGCTGTTATGTGAGAGCCCTTTACTGAGTGAGAGAGTCTGTGCGTGTGGTGGGCGGCTGAGGCGCTCTTGTGGTTGCTATGGGAACTGAAAAGTTATTTCTATCACAAGTAAAACAGTGCTCAAATCACATCCTTTATAAGAGCAGACTTGTGAATCAAAATAAATAACCCCTATAGCCAATATAGTGTAAAATGACGGAGATTGACTCAAGCCGCGAGGGCGCCAGTTCCCATTATTAAAAAATATCTTTAGACGTAGTGTTTTGGCAATTAATGTGACACTTTGGGATAGCCTATTTATAAAGTTATGATTGAGTATGTATGTTTTTCTGATTTATTTCTGAAAGACAAGGTTTGAACTTCTTTATAGCCTGTTATTTGTGTTTGTTTTTCGTACTAATAACTGGCAACACTGGGTGACCAGCACCTAAACTGAAAGTTATCAAATAAGGCTCATCATTTAGTGGGTCCATGTTACTGTATTATTGCTGACTGGATTCTTTCTGTAAGACAAAAGCAGTAGTCATCATGATCGGAGAGACAGCAAGCTCAAATCGCGGCAGTGGCAGCTAGTAGTGGCACTTCCGGCATCAGTAGTGGCACTTCCGGCATCTGGCTCATTTTGAGGCAGCTAGTGGCACTTGAGGCATTTTTTGTGGCACCTCCGGCATCTTAAGGCAGCTAATCGTGGCACTTCCGGCATCGGACTCATCTCGAGGCTGCTAGTGGTGGCACCGTGACTTTTTGAGGCAGCTTACAGTTTTTGTGTCATTTAGGGCACTTCAGCGTTGCATATTTGTACCAGGTGCCGCTGTTTGTGGATACTAACACTGATTGTGTGTGCTTGCTGTCATCATTTGTACTTGTTCTTTGCGCTCTCTGTGTAGTTTGCTGTTAAATTACGCGTTTTTTGTGCTGTCGTAATGTTTTCGCGCTGGCTGTCAGTCGTGTGTAGGTGCGGGCATTTCGAGATGCCTCGGGTGACGCCACTCTTGGCACTATGAGGCATTCGCGGCCGTTCATTTAATTCACGCGGGGTGTGGGAATGAATGTGCGCGTACGCTGGCTGACAGTCTTTTGTAGGTGCGGGCACCTCGAGACGCCACGGTTACTCTTGAGATGCCACCACTCTGCCCCCCGGAACAGAAATAATAGAATTCTACTTTTCTCACTTTGTTCATCTTATCTTTTTATTTTAGCGGGCAGACTGAGAAAAACGTGGCTAAAATATTTCTAATTTATTTAAACAGTATTTTAAAACCAGGAAACACCCCTCTTTTATTAATCTTACAGTATTGTAATTCTTTTGTCTACCGGTAGGTGCCCAAACGGGAAACGCCGGTGCCAAGGCTATATCAAGTTCTAATATAAGGCGTTTTATGTTTAAACTGTTTTTTAAAATAAAAAATACCATACTGCTATTACTTGTCTTTGACCACACAGGGTGGAGATTCACATGTACCCCAGGCCCAGCACTGCAGCAGTGTACATTAACACCTGTGATTTTAGTGTGAATAAACGTTCAATATAAATTTTGAATGACTCTTTTTAGTTATTGCAGGCGCGGAGCTATGGGCGGGCCTGGGCGGGCCTGGGCGGGGTTAGATTGACAGCTGGCCCGCCCAATCAGAAATATAAAAAATACTACTCTGTATAGTTAGACATGTATACTACTTTATGTGGTGTAAAAACAGTAAAATTGTAAGTAAGCCTGATAACTATTTAAAAACTATTAAAGCAGTTGAATGTTGCGTTATAATGAAATATTCCCGAGCAGCTTTCAGCCATGATCACTTTGAGAACTTTTTTTGCAAGCAAGTAGAAAACGTATTTTGAATAACAACACGTTATAAATATGTGCTACGCGCTTTCCTCTCAATAACATAAACACACAACAAATATGACAGCGGGGTAAAAAATAGAAAGAAAACATCTGATCACAGTGATGTTGTTTGATAGCCTACCGAGAGCCATACCAGCTCTCTAACTCAGCACTATAAGTCACGCCACGTTTTTTGCTACACTTTATACAATATAGCCTATTGCTTTTAAGCAACAAATAGCCTATCATAACAACCTATAAGCCTACTGTGTAATTGAGACATTAATTTAAGAAATGCATTAAAGCAGAAAGACGTAGGCTGCGGAAATATAGTGGGTTCACTTCAATCCACACCACAGACGTTCTTGGTTTGCTTCTTATTTATTAAATCGAGGCAATTGTTTGATCAAACATTGCTTAATATTAAGATACAATTTATACAAAACGAAATTCACTTTAAAGAAAGTCTTTCTACTACACAAACCTCGCAAAATCGCTTGCCCGACGTCCATTACGGCTATGGCGAATTCCTGTCGGGCTAAAAAAAATGATGCGCCTTGGCCGTCGGGCGGAGGAAAAAATATTGTAATGTGTTTGCATTCTCTCAGATTTAGTTAGGTAATTATGTTGTATGTAATTCGGCGTCATCTTGTTAGCCATTACTATCCTCACTAACAAGTGAAACTGTCAGGAAATGAAGTGTAAGCATTAAATCCATTATTCCTTTCGTTCACGTCTGATATGCGCGCTCCTCGGCTCCGCTCTTCACGAGTAGGCTTGCTCTTGTGCTCATCAAAAAGTATATTAAATGTTTATTTATTTGTCATTTCGTTTAACCCCAGAGTCTAACATTATTCTAGCAATTCCCTTTTTCTTTCTTTATTTAGTAAGTTAACTTAAATATGTGAGAACGAAAATATATTTTTAGTGATTTGCATGAAGAGAATATGATGTTAGAAGCTTCATTTTAAGCATTTAGTAGCCGTATTTATTTAAACACTTTAATAGGTTATTTAAAAAAGTATAAGGTTTTTTTGGGTTCATTTATATTTCCTGTCACTGTGTGCAGGTTCTTTTTGTAGGCTATGAGAGCCCAATATTTTTTTTTACCAAAAAGGCTTAATAAATGTCACGTTGCATTACAATTTAAAGTATCAATAATGTCAAAAATGTGACGTGCAGTTCGGGTGTGTGTGTATGCTGTTTAAATTAGTGTTCTGAAGTTTTGACGAATTTTATAGACTTGTTATAGTTTCTTATTCAAAAGTGACACCCATAGATTCAGGCCCACCCGGACTTAATCCATGCCCACCCATATGTCACGTTCTGCATCCGCCACTGAGTTATTGTGTTGTAAATTTAAAACTTTTAAAAAATAAGTAAAAGAAAAACGTCACAGTTTGTTTATCAGACCAAACAACCAAGATATGTTTCATATCCACAATTGATGTTGCAAAAAGAGCATTATGTGTACTAATGAGTGGTAGTTGTGTCACTTTATGTACTGTAAGTGAAACATTCTCATTCTCCTCACCACCACAATGTGCAGGTTTGTATCATGCGAATTAAGAGAATATATAAAATATTAAGATAATGTAACAAAACTATATGTAATTATACCGGCACAGAATCATATACAGTAACAATTAGTTATTGCTGTGACATTCCTGTTATTTTCGAATTTCTTATTACCTATAGGCTACTCTTGATTGTGCACTGTTTTCCTCGTTCATACTGTTTATTGAGCAACTGTACAATTTATACAATTTTCTATTTTGTGTTTGTTTGTATGTATTTTACTGCAGCATATAGCGAATACATATTTTATTGTCTTGATTTAATTTACTGTAAAGTAATCTATTGTTTCTCATGCCGTTTTTCTTGGACACAAAATGAACGAAAATTGAATTTCTATTGTAACAAAAATTATGAATTAAAGTGATTAAAATTATGTGTAAAAACTAAACTCAAATAGAAGGGTTAAACCAAAACTGAAAATTATTTCATCATTTATCTACTTTCATGTCTTTACAAATCTGTATTACAGTTTAATCTGCAGAACAAAAAAGATATATATGAAACATTGACAACCAACAACTCGCAGGGGGCACAATAAGTAAAAGCGGTAGGTTTGTGTTTGGGGCACCTGCCGGTAGACAGGAGAGTTGCATTGCTGTGATGTTGGCAGGAGGGGGGAGCTTCCTGGTTTTGAAGCGCTGTTTGAATAGATGGGAAATGTTTTAGCCACGCGTTTCTCAGCCCCGCTAAAATAATAAGATTAGATGAACAAAGTGAGAAAAGTAGAATTCTATTATTTCTATTCCGGGGGGCTGAGTGGTGGCATCTCGAAATGCCCACATCTACAAAGGACTGTCAGCCAGCGTGCGCGGCACTGCGCACACATTCATTCCCACACACCCCGCGTGAATTAAATGAACGGCCGAGAATGCCTTATAGTACTGCCAAGAGTGGTGGCACCCGAGGCATCTCGAAATGCCCGACTGATAGCCAGCCCGCAAACATTATGACAGCACAAAAACCGCGTAAAACAGCTGGTACAAATATACGACGCTGAAGTGCCACCCCTAAATGACACAAAAACTGTCAGCTGCTTCAAAAAGTCACGGTGCCACCACTAGCTGCCTCAAGATGAGTCCGATGCCGGAAGTGCCACGATTAGCTGCCTTAAGATGCCGGAGGTGCCACAAAAAAGATAAGTCCGATGCCGGAAGTGCCACTACTAGCTGCCTCAAAATGAGGCTGATGCCGGAAGTGCCACTACTGATGCCGGAAGTGCCACTACTAGCTGCCTCAAAATGCGGCTGATGCCGGAAGTGCCACTACTGATGCCGGAAGTGCCACTACTAGCTGCCTCAAAATGCGGCTGATGCCGGAAGTGCCACTACTGATGCCGGAAGTGCCACTACTAGCTGCCGCTGCCGCGATTTGAGCTTGGCCCTACTGGATGATCGTGTCGTCAAGAGTATCAAAAAACAGAAAATAACTCTGGTACAAAGATGTGGAACAGTTGGGTTTAAATGAAATAGCCTATGCCAAATATGTTATACATATCTCAACAGAACATAAGCATTAAGAATTCTATGTTATTTTATTTAGTTTAGGAGTTAACCTTTAACAACGTCATCATAAAAACATAAGAGCACTAAACAAAGTTCTTGTTTGGTATTTTGTAAAATTCTTTTTCATATAATAGGCTATTGCTTCATAAAATGATTACAATAATAAGCATTGTTGCATGAAAAATAAATAAATAATTCCCCCTCAGTCAACAGTCCCAGTCCATCCTCAAAAACAGACAGACAGAGTGAGTACCCAAAGGGTTAAATAGGAAAAAGGTTAAGACCGAAGTAAAAATAAAGTATAGGCCTAAAGTCGCCATGTAAATAAAATGAAAAACTGTAATTTGTGTTGTAATATTGTGATATTTTTTACAAATTACTTGTCTGTGAGCTTCTTTATTTAAAAACAATTCATGTGCCCTCATAATTCATGTGGTGGTCTTTTTTCATATGTAGATAAAACGGCTCATTATAAGGTAATACAAACAATACAGTTCATTATGTAAGGTCTTTATACACCACTGCTAATATAGTTATGTTATATTGCATTTCTGTCAAGGGATCCTCATAAAAGTTACACAATGCACCTTTAATCCCTTATCTTGTGTTTGTGCAATACCCATATGAAAATCTAACTAATTAGTAAATATGCTATGTAGGCTATATGCTATGTAAATTGATTTTTTTTTCTTTTTTTACATTGTTTTGAGGTATAAGAAGCAAGATGCATGAATAATTGGAATGATGGTTGTTTACTGTAAGTTTTAAGTTATGGAGAAGGGGTGAGATTAAATAAGTTATTTTCTTCTTCTCACTCCTTTTCGAATTGGCAAAGGACATTTGATATAGATTTATGTTTGTGTGATTTGTATACTTGAATTTATTTTTTTGAGTGATGTTCTTTTTGCATAAATTCGAAATAAATGCTTGATATGATATATATCAGAAATGACAAATATAACAAAGTGTGTTTTCAATAGTTATATTAAAGTAAATAGCCCTAAAATATACCAGTAGCTATAAAAGCCAGCTTCCCTAAAGCTGGGGACACACCTAATGATTTTCGCACAGATTATGAAAGTAATTTGATCATAACGACTTATCATGACTAGTCTTTTTCAGGGGGTATTGCACAAAAGTAAAATAAAGAAAGCCACGATAACAGCTTAATCCCTTAATTTGTCCCTGTTGTGCTCAGTATTTGTTTACAATCACAGATAAAAATCATTTATGCAAAAAAACTCTCTGTGTGTGTTGAGTCCAATCTTAAAATGTTAGGTGTGTCCCCAGCATTCAGTCTTTGTGTGCACCGTATATTCATTTATTTTCCCAGCTAACACAGAACGTTCCCCTAACGTTAGTTTTTGGTTACTTTATTTTTGGGAACTAAATAATACCGTTGTGGGAACGTTATTTTTAGGTTTTATTTTTGCAACCATAAAATAATGTTCCCATGACGTTGTAGAGTGGTTATAAATAACCTAAAAACAACTTAAACAGAACGTTCTAATGGTTATTTTTTGGGAACCATAAAATAACGTTCCCAGAGTGGTTATTTTTAAAATAACATAAAAATACGTTTTAAAAATACGATATTAAAGCATAATTAAATCCATATTCCTTTAGTGTGTTATGACATCATGTCTGATCGTAAAGCATTTTCTCAACATAATGACACACATTATTGCTTTAATATATTAGAAGTTTAATATAATGTTCAATATAAGAACAATATTAAAAAATTCAGAGCAACATTATTCTGTTTAAAGCGCTGCTAAATCAAGGTTTGGTACTGCGCGTGAAACGGCGACGCCGCTGTTGGCAAAAACTACTTTTCCCATGATTCCTTGCGTTTGTTGTTTTTCTGTTAGGCGGCCAGTTCAAGTTGCCATAGCAGAGGATGGCGGTGCCTCACACTCATCACATACGTTAACCGCCAGTCTGCTGGGCACAGGTGGGTGCCGTTTTCTATCCTTTTCCAGTTTATTTTGCAGTGCTGTTCGATATTAAACATGCAAACACGACTTTCTAATATTCCGGAAGGATAAGAGAGCTAGCTGCAATCATAAAGCTAATTAGCACGATAGTTTATCGTCATCTCACTGATGAGTGAAGAACTTTGATTTAAACAGATCGATCGTTTCATTACCCAGATGAGCGATCAACAGCATTAAACAGTTAAATAACATCAATACTTGCTCGTCGGGTGTAATTACACTCATCTAGCAGCTAACGTACGCAAACTGTTAACCTTACTGCGTGTATGAAGACAGGAAAAGATGGTTTTTGATTTCAGATTAACGCCGTTGTTTATTTTCAGCCTCCGGATCATGTCAGCATGGACTCTTCCAGTGAATCTGACATCTATGACAGACCCAGAGGGCATCGGTCCCGGGTAAGAGAGAGCAGAATGAGACCTGACAGCAGGTTTCCCAGGGATACACATGTTTCTGATATATCCGAGAAAATTGACACTTTGGCAAACACTCTACAGGTAAACTGCACACATACACTGAACGAGGATAATAGATATACTCTATGTATGTTTGGTGACTTACATGCTTGCTTATTGGTGCAGGACACAAGTCGAAACCTAAACAAAGTGGATCGGATGTTGGGCCAATACAGGGAACATACAGATGACCAAGCTGAAGCCATGGCGACCCTGAGTATTGCTGCAGTTGTCTCTGATATCAGATAAGGGTTTTGTTTTGATATTATGGCTTTTGTTCTAGCTGAGGGAGAGCTTAGAGGAATCTGTCCAACAGCTGCAGGGTCAGCGTCTGAGAAGGTCCAATGGGGGACGAAGCGCCTCTCTCTCCACGCTGCACACCAGTGACCTGGACGATGGCGACGGCTTGGGTATGGCACAGACTATAACCTCCTTGATATATGTATTTTAAAGGGGTCATATGATGCGATTTCGTGTTTTTTATGTCTTTAAAGTGTTAAAAGCTGTTGAAAGAGATATTCTTTTTAAAATTGAAGGCTTATCCATGCCTTCCTAAGGGGCGGTTCACATTTTATGTCTAAAACCAAGCCACTTCCCCTCTTTTCCAACATGCTTTCGATGACACATTCTGAAAAATTGAAGTATTTTCAACTGGCATGCGAGTCGCATGTAAAATGTGTGGTGAGATCGTAACAAGGGCGTAGTGAGCTTGAACCTGCTTACGTCACAAGTTATTTTTTGGACCCAACATCCAATAGGAAAATTCAACTGCAGTAGCCACCGTTCAACCTGAATAGGGCAGCACTCAGACGTTTTTACACCATATATTGTAGTATTGAAACACTTTATCTCCAAATGTCAAAAAACTAACTAAAATCAATGAACAGCACTAATAAAGCCCCATTCTTACAGATCATCAACTAAAAAAAGTTGGTTTAGGGTTTAGTTACTCTTTAAGAAAAGTTGAACTTTATGCAAATTTCGGGAGCGACTACCAATGAGAACGAAGCAGTGGAATTCACGTCATCCTTTTCTTTTCAGTTACTGGGGTGGATGGTACTCATTTGTTTATGACAAGGATATTTAGAAACGCCTCATTGAAAGAGACGAGCAAACACAACGATAACGTCGCTGGCTGTCTGAACGAGGGGTTAAAGGGATAGTTCACCCAAAAATGAAGTTTTTGTCATCATTTTCTTTTCGTTCGAGTCTGTTTACATGATGATATCAAACTTTGTCAAGTCCTCAAACTTTAAACTTGTTTGGGATTGGGGTTAGGGTATTATATTTGGTATAATATAATTTCTGTAAGATCTAACACTACTGATTTGTACTAATGAATGATCCACCAAGGATCCCGTGTGGGGCTTTAACAAAATTTTTCTGTTGACTATTTTTTTAATCATTTTTTACAATTGATCTATCTGTACATACAGAATATAAACTTGGCTTGTTGTGGGTTTTTCCTATTTATGAGCTGTGAAATTGTGACAAAATGAAAAATACATTACATTCTAAAACGTTTGTCTATGTTGCTGAAACCATCTATAAATGTTTCAAAAGAGTAAAAACAGCACCAGAATTATCTTGCGCAAACTAAGATATAATAAACGCTCTTCCCATGTTAACAAATTGTGTGTTTTTTTTTTGGGGGGGGGCACATTTTGTTATCATTTCCTATTTTTGAATCGTTTAGATGTCTTTGGTCCATGTTGCAGTTGGCTTGTTTGGGGTACACTAAGGTTCAGGTTTGCAGCTTTCAGACTTACTTAAATAAACTCCAATTGAGCAATCGCACCGGAGTTTAATTGAACCAAAATCTGTCAAGTATAAACAAAGTTTTAAACATGCATGCAGTCTAAGTGTAACTATTAAAATTGTTCAGTGATAGCTTTTTTGTATCAACCATACACAATCTATGGTGTTTACTTCACAGTATGCAGTAAGCTAAACATTACAGTAAGTCTCTTTTTGTCTTTTTTGTCCTGTAGAAAGGAGGCGATACTTCCCAACGTCCCCTCTGAAGGATTATGGGAGTGTGGGCACAGGTAACAGAAGACGATCCAGATCTGTTGCTGTGCATTTCAGAGACTCTGCTCAATCTGAGGAGCAGGTACGTCTGTTTACCTGAGACTCAGACCTGTATAAGTTATAAAAGAGGGTATGTTTCACCCTAGGGAGCCGGAAAGATGCAATGTTAGTTTCTTGTTGGGGTTGGCAATATTACTGAGATATAATATTCCAGTAATTTAATATAACTGTAATGATATTAACCACAAAGCAATTCATTTACTGGAAAGGATGTTACATCACTAGTGGTAATGCATATTTTTTCTATCCATTAAGTTAATTAATCCTCTACTAATGAAAGGCACTTCATCCCTTTACACCCCCCACATCATCATTTACTCATTATCATGTTGTGGTAAACCTGTATGAATTTCTTTTTTCTGATAAACACAAAAGAAAAGAATTTGATAAATGATGGTTAGCACACAGCTGATTGTAACCATTGACTTCCATAGTAGGAAAACCAAATATGATTGAATTTAATGGGTACCATCAACTGTGTGCTTACCATCATTTATCAAAATATCTTCTTTATCATTTATCACAACACTTCTATAATATTGGTTTTCCAACTATGGGAGTCAATGGTTACAATCAGCTGTGTGTTTACCATCATTTATTCAAATATCTTCTTTTGTGTTTATCAAAATAAAAACACTCATACCTGTTTAGAACAAGATGAGGATGAGAAAATGATGACATAATTTTCATTTTTGAGTGAACTATCCTTTTAAGTGATTTTAGTGATTTTTCATCTAGATGAATTGGCTGTAGCCTTAAAAATGTCTTGTTGTGCCACCATGATTTATCTTAAATGTATTAATTTCCTTAACATGCTTACAAGTTTTCTGTAATTTATTTGTTTAGAAACAAAACATTTGCCTTTTTTATATACAATTAATCATCTTATATGTTTGTTCTATAATTTCAAAGTTGCCTTTATAAGTGTAGCAACAGACGACTTGTCCTGTAAATCACATAAAGCTGATTAAAAATTGTTAAATACCATTCACTTAAGCATACTGTATCAGTAATTCATATTTCAGCCACAGAAATTAGAGATTTTATTTTTAATTTTATACAGTTCATTTCTATTATTGGTTACACCACATGATGAGTGGTCACTCCAAATGACAGAGATTAATAAGCAATACATTTCATAAAAAATAGATTTAAACCAGATTTTATATAAATTTCACAGAATTTTCATAAGCACAAACATTTAATAAACATTTGTAAAAAATAAGTGCACCATTTCATTTAAAGTTGCTGTGTTAATTTAAGGATAATCTATTAACAGAAATTTCAGCAGCAACAACATATGGTTATTATTTAGGCTCATTATTTTCTATTAATTATGGTAATGTTATGGTTAAGTGAATGTTAGCAGTTATCACTATAACCACTGTACATAGAGATGTTTTTCATATTTTGTTCAATTGTTTAATATATCTGCTGTTCATATGTTCATTTATTAGTGTGTTATATTATTAGAATGTTGTCCCGGTTTTAAAATAAAACCCAGCAATGAGATTTGAGAGTGTTTCTCCCTTTTCATGAAAACTATCGGAAACCGCGACTCTTGACTTGGTATCGGCACCGAAACAAATTTTTTTGGTATCGTGACAACACTACTTCCTTATACTGTAGTTTTTTTTCTGATAACAAGGGAAATAAATGACAAGTAAATTACCCTTATTCATATATCATATCTAACACGTATTAATTATTACAAATTTATTATAAATTTTTTATATACAATGTTAGCTACTGATCCTTAAATTTTTTCTGGCTGCCAATCCTGTCTGCACAGTTGTGGTCCATGCTTGCTTTCTCCCCTCTCCTTTAGCAAAAATATTTTAGGTATCAGGTATTTGTTTTAGAGATCAGTTTAACCACCAGGCAGATCCATAAATACATATAGACCAAGCTTCCTGCTCACTACTGCGCAGGACTGGTCCCAAAATCTCTACTGTGCAGACTCAAGACCCAAGATGTCAGTGCCATATCGGGACACTGGCGGCTTCTCTTTTTTGGTTCAGGGCTGTAACCGTGACAACGCACGTGTGTCCATTGAAACCGTCTACACATAATAACTATTTCCCACAGACGTATAGGTTATTTGTTTATTTGTAAATCTGCCAGGCAGTGAATAATGGGTAACTAATCTTCGGTCAGGTTTGGTCATTTTGGAATGCAGAGCTGCGCCCAAAGTTATATAAAAAATGACGTGCACACCACCACGTTAGATGGGTGCTTGCAGTTGCGCTACTGTGACGCAATCGGTCTTGGAACGCAGCCTTCGGAGGACGCAGTCTCGAATCTTTACTATACTGTGTCCACACCGGATATAAGACACATCAGACCTGAATAACACCTAATGCATATCTGACTCCAGAATCCAGGCTATATATAATTATGAGATTAGGAGCATTTGATTTCAATCAATGATTTCAATTTTTGATATGCCCTTACTCAGTCAATATTAAAGATATCAAAGTTATTACAAAATGTTCTTCATCATTTATTGCAAGAGGAACAAAAATCTATATGAGGAAGTTTATATGAGAAAGGCTATATATTTGTTTTTTGACACAATGTAGGCCTACCTTATGTTATTTGGCAATATACATTATCTAAGTAGTAAAAAATTAAAATAAGGAAGTTTTTTTCCATCTGTTTCCACTGCATACTTGATAAATCTTGCTTGTGTAACCCAACAGGTAATCTCAAGACCCACCTTTTTTTAGAAATAGAAATGCAGTGGAAAACACAAACACATTTGTTCCCTTTCAGTAGTTTACTTGAATAATATTAAAATGTCTTATGGTAGGGCTGCACGATTATGGCAAAATCATCATTGTTTAGGCTATTTGCACTGAATTAGAAATGATATATTTGAAAAATACAACATATTTGCAAGGCTGTAGAGAACAGTGCACTATTTCAGACTTATATACTAAGGATTTAATGATATTATTGTAATATAGTCAGTCGTGAACTAAAGTGGGCCGGTCTAATGCATGAAACTCCAGGGCTGAAAATGAGTCCCACTCCGGCCCTGCTTCATATGATCTTTGACGCTCTTCTGCTGAAATATTGACATGCTTTAATGACTATAATAATGCTTCGAAATCTTATGATAGATTCATGCACCACTGTTGGCATTTTCTGCTGAGGTTTTGATTTCAGATAGCAACGTTGATGCCTTGACTTTGTAATTTACTTAAACTGACGGATTACTAAAGACTTTCAGTGTAAGCTTACCTTGCTTCATTTTCTAATATCTTTAAATAGAAAATGCATTTTGAATCAAGGAACAAGACAATGGTCTCAGTTTTGCTTTATTACAGTCAATAAATTAGCAATTTAGCAAGCATTACTATTATCAGAGACGTCACAGTTTTGTGAATGCAACACTTAATACGTAAGGAATAATTGACGACGGGCCATTGAATTATAAGAAAATAATGCACACTAAGGTGGTAATGCCGTTACACTGCAGGTGTGCATTATTTTCAAATAATTCAAAGGACCGGAGTCAATTATTCCGCTTATAACACGGTTACCACAAATATTGCTCTGGTGCCTATTTTTAAGACATTTGAAAAATTAGGTGTGCGGTTTACAGAAAAATAATCAACACCCATAGAACATTTCTCAGCCAATCAGAATGCAGCATTCAACAGACCCGTGGTATAAAGCCAGTGTAGTGAATACAGACCCGCCTTCCTGACGGAGAGGCTTTGTGCAAAGTAGTTTAACAAGTGCTGTACATACAGAATAAAAATCAAAGAGCATATAATAAATAAAAATACAGTAATAATAAATAATGGACACTAAATGTTGTGCAGGATGTTGTTTGGCACTTGCCACAGTTGCCAAAACCTTAACCCATAACAAATCAGCACCACCAACATGTTTTTAAAGTTGTAATCCATTTGTCTGTTACTCAGGTTCACACACTGCATCAGTCCCTCAGAGATCTGCGAAGTGATCAGGTACGACTGGAGGAAGACATAAACAGAGAGATCAGCAGGAGAAACAGGTCACAACACATGCTCATTCACTCTTCAATTTGTGTATTTTAATTGGCTTTTTATTATTTTTCAATTTGGAATCTATGTTGTGGTTTGTTTTGTATGCCTCTTAACAGGATGGACATTGAAACCAAAAAGACTTTAGAGAATCTTGAAGGCCACATCCAGGCATCGCAGAGAGAAGAACCTGTAAGTGTTGCTAATAGTTACACAGCATGTTTGGATCAATTTTTCCTCTTTTTAGATGCCTGTTGTTCCACTTATGGTTGTGCATTATTGTTTGTGCTTTAATTAGGAGTTCTTATTTTTTACCTAACAGTACAGTTTCTAAGACCTTTTGTACAAAGCAGTGGTTCTCAGGTGGCTTTTAAGGGCGCACTCATATTATACCTAACCCAACCAAACCTGCGCGATTGGTGCCCCCCCCCACCTACACCCCTTGAAGCACGCAATCAAGCCTACGTTATAGTCGTGCGTAAGCTCTTCACCGTAGGTTATCCGTAGCATGAGCATAGCTCTGCGTAGCCTGACGTGCACCTCGCCAAATTTTTTACAGAGCGTTAGTTCTATGTGGATCGCAAGCCCTGTGATTGGTCCACTAGGACCCCTCAAGTCAGGTAAAAATGAGCTGGCATGTCTATCATACTCTTTTCAAAAACAGAGGCAATGAAAAGAGCTATACAAATGAAAAGTCATCTAAAACATAACCATAACATCTAGTGTTTAGATGTGAGGTGTTGCTATTATAAACGTAGTGGCACATACTCACAGATGCAATCGGAGTAAACACTCGTCTAAAGCAATTAACCCTGTGAAGCTGGGATTTATACTGAACAATCACTATTAGCTGTGTTAAATCGGAATGCATATTTTATAATATTTATTTATATATTTTTTTTAAAAATTCTTACCTTCCAATTTCATATTCATATTTCATATTTTTTCATCTTAATATTCTTAAAAAAATAAAGTGATGTTCTTAGAAAGGATGCAAACATTATGATGTTATTTTATTGTATAATTAGTGACATAAAATGGTCTTAAAGGAATAGTCTACTCATTTTCAATATTAAAATATGTTATTACCTTAACTAAGAATTGTTGATACATCCCTCTATCATCTGTGTGCGTGCACGTAAGCGCTGGAGCGCGCTGCGACGCTTCGATAGCATTTAGCTTAGCCCCATTCATTCAATGGTAACATTTAGAGATAAAGTTAGAAGTGACCAAACACATCAACGTTTTTCCTATTTAAGACGAGTAGTTATACGAGCAAGTTTGGTGGTACAAAATAAAACGTAGCGCTTTTCTAAGCGGATTTAAAAGGGGAACTATATTTTATGACGTAATAGCACTTTTGGGAGTACTTCGACTCGGCGCAGTAACACCCTCCCTCTCCCATTATGAGAGTGAGAAGGGGAGCGGACTTTTCAGGCAAGTCGGAGTGTTGTCATGTTGGAAGGCTACAGTTTACTTCGTCGACCTATTGACGTGGACACGGCAGTCAAAATCATAATCAGTAGCCTATGTTTTCATATTTAAAGAATTTACTACTGACTATTTAAACCATGATTCAAACACAAGTTTTAAGCAGTGCAGAGTAGCGCTTGATGTTTATACAATTACAAAAGTTGATCGATCAGCTTGGTCATCTGCATTTTCTGGATCAGATTCGGCTCGTATTGATAAGGTAGTCAAGATGATATTAACTCCTATCAGTATTGCATTGGAAGCTCAACTTTCAAATACGTTGAGGAGCGTCCCATTTCGGGCTGACTCCAGAGGATATTCAGGCCAAGCTTTGTACAAAATCAACGCGTTTCAGGGAGGCAGGGCATAAAGGAGCTACAACAATGTACTGTATGTTGAAAATGAACCATAAACCACACAAACACATTACACCAAATACACAAAATAATGTTTTTAGCAACGTAATAGGTGCTCTTTGAAACACTCGTTCAGGGGCCAGTTAGGGCTCAGCGGTGTATTGAGTTTTGGTAATACATCAGTGCATTTTCCCCCCGGCGGGATACAGGATATGACCCTTCTTTGCAACAGAAGCTTTCAGAAATGTACACTGAGGTCAGACTTTCGGACCAGCTTGCATGTTATGGAGCTGTGTATTTTCAAACACGGAGGAAAACCCTTTTTTTTATATTTCAACATTATATGCTGTTTTAATAAGAGTTTTTGTGACATCTGAAATGAGGCTCTGACTTGGATGTATACGTTTATATCTCTTTGTAAAAAAACAGACATTGCATCGTATGAACTTCTGTCAATATCGCCCACTTAACTAACTTGTTTAAAACTGTTTTTTTTTAACTGTGTTTATTTCTGCACATGTATTATCAGCATAGCTTGCATGTTCTCTTCTGGTTATGTTTTTGGATTTTGGCATTTGCCTTTTGAAAGTTAATGTTTCTTTTTCTATCCCAACTATGCACAATATGTCTAGTTGCATTTGATAAGTTTGTATTAATATCCAGGTTTTCCCTGCTGTCTGTGACCCAGCAGTTGTACACAAAATATTTAGCTGGGCAACCGTTGCTCTATTTGAACATGGCATCAGATTTAACAATGCACGGTGAATCAGATTTGAGGTGTATGATGTTTCTCAGGTCTCCATACGGGTGGAGAGACGTCTGCAAGAGATTGAGGATGAGATGCACTCGGGGCGACAGGTGCTGGCTGAAAGACACCACAGAGAGAAAACAAAACCCGTGTCTGGAGATCTGCATGAGGTAGAACATCAAATTAATATGAACTGCTTATTATTAAGGAAATGATATCATAGAATCACATTTTCCTTGGTCTTTTGAGATTACATCTACAATGCAACTCCTGAGATAAGTACAATAATGAAAGTATATTCTAGCTTTCTGAACCATACATCTTTCACAATCTAAAAAGAGTGTTTATTTAAACCAAGCCACAATAAGTAGTTCTGATCAGAGTATTGTTTCAAATTACAGATTACAATATCTAAATGACTTTAAAAAGACTGTGTAAAAACTGATGTGGTACAGCTAGCTTTTTTAAAGAGGGTTCATACCGTGCTCTTGCCAGCAGAGGGCAGTATCTGCTTTATGTTCGGCCACCATTAATGATGCTGCCCCATTTATTTGAGAGGCAACTGGTAAAGTCTTATTTCCATCTTCTCTCCATCGCAGTTTGCTAATGAAAAGTCAACATGCCTCAGGCTTAGATTAATAACACATTTGTTGCAAAATTACAAGAAACAACAAGACAAGGAATTCAGAATTGAAGAATAAACCGAGCTGTTGTCGGGCACTTTTACATGCATGAATCCAAACTGCTGTTTGAGCAGTGAATGACATCATTATAATATTTCCTTAAAGTAGTTTACGCTTAGATTTAAAGGGTTCGCCAACTATAAAGACTTGGCTTGTACGTCAAATATTTTTAATACTTTATAAAGCCAGAATCTGTAATTTTGCTTTTAAACTTTGGAGGCCGCCCTTACTGGCTTTGAAGACCTAAAGTGGTTCTGCTCATAATTTTTACAGTACATACATTCATACATGATGAATAAGAATGACCAATCTGAATAAAATGCATACCAGATACATTTAGCTATAATGAAATGCTCTTCCAGTTTTTTTAACTCATACCACATTTAGGGCTCTATCTTACACCCGGCGCAATGCAGCGCAATGCGCGACGCAAGTGTCTTTCGCTAGTTTCCATCCTAATTTTCACGTTTAGCGCCGAGTTGTTTAAATAGCAAATGCATTTGCGCCCCCTTTTGCGCCCATGGGCGTTCTGGTCTGAAAACGAGGTGTGTAAAGGCGCATTGTTGGCGCGTTGCTATTTTGAGGCAACTAAAATAGACTACGCCATTGACCAACAAAAACCTGGTCTAAAGTCAGTGGCGCAATATGTTTTTTGTTATTTAATGAGCGCTTTAGTAATATGCGCCTATAAACGGGAGGACAACGCGGGTTTGCTTATCACAAAGTACATGAATGCGCAGCAGCACAAAAATGCTTTTAAATATGAAAGATTAAAGGATTGAATGTAAGAGATTATTTTTGAGTCTCTTGGACATAAATGATGACTAATCATGAGACGTTAGAAGGCGTAAAAAGAGCTGCTTCACCTGTAGCCTGGTAAGTAAATAAATGCTTTGCTTTAAACAAATGCATCTGTTTTAAAAAAAAAATTTAATGCTACCTCACGGATTTATTGTATATGATGACTCTGTACCTGTGGATATGGTGAGATGAGAAACATTTTTAAGTAATGCTTAAAAAAAATTCTTTGCTAAAAAACCGCTGTCCAAAGTGCTGAAACGTGAGGAGAGCCGTTTGTAAATTCTTTATCTCCTGTTTGTTACAAATAAAGTATTTTTAGAGTACAAACCTTATCTTACATACATGTAAATTGTTTTTTAATGATATTGGATAGCCATACATTTAAAGCAATTACAAGCCTGCTTTTTTACTTCCATGACTAAAAGAAAACGGGTTTTAAAGGTTTTAATAAAAAAATAACAATTTCAATACAAGTGAAAAACAACACGATTATTTAACATTAATCTTAAACTGGGGATCTTCTTCCTCTGCTTAGTTTTTCAGTTTACAAAGTTTGTCATCTAAATGGGGATTAGACATAGCGCCAGCGCAACTTGCTTTTAAAGGGGATGAGAGCTGAGACTCTCATTGGTTTACTGCACGTTACGCCCAAAATACTCCCATTACAATAGGACCAACCCTTTTCACCCATGCGCTCGGCGCAAAAACGATTTTTCCCGTCGTTAAATTAGCAAAAGTGAATTCGGACGCACCCATTTACACGTTGCGCTGTGCGCTTTAGACAATGCGCTTAGATCGTTCAAATAGGGCCCTTAGTATCAAATCAAGTTTTTCAGTGTATTCTCATAATGTTTATGACAGTAGTGAATGAATGTCTAATAATAATTATATTGAGATCTGTTTGATCACAGTGCATACAGTATGCTTACCTTGAACAGCTGGTGACAGTAAAGGGGGTCGCACACCGGCCTAAACAAAATCGAACACATTGTTTTCTGTGAGTATACGCACACCGGCGCCGCCAGGTGGCGCCTGTCCGCGCTGCCAGGTGGCGCCTGTCCGCGCCGCCCAGTTGTGACTCAGGAAGTTGCTCAAATCCCTGTCGCACCACGCAGCGCCACTCACATAGTTTAACATTAAATAACACAAATACCATTAATCATTAACGATTAACATTGGCTGCTAACGTATATTTTGCATTTTGAAGTAGATGATATCTGACGAAGCTCGCGCTATTTAATGTGCACTTCTGGTTTACAATACCTCTGAGTTGTCCTAGACTCGACGGGACGCTGAGCTGCGCGGCCGGTGTGCGACCCCCTTAACAGTCTGCCTCTTGGCTGGCACACACAGGCAACTTGTTGTGCCTCTCTTATCTTAATTTTCATTAATTTTATACAACTTTCCTTCTGTCGCATCTAATTTCCAAAATGTTAATGTTCCTACAGCACATACACCTGTCATAAATGCAATTATAAAAATTCTGGAAAATTTCAAGGCTGGATACTTTCCATGGGAATTAACAAGAATATATGGGAATTAACAGAAATGCGAATAACAGGGAACCTTAACATAGTTTAAAAAAATCTTGCAGCATAATTTTGTTTAAAACAACATTTAATGCAATTTCAATTTCAGTTGAATTTCTACCATGCACATTCCTCAGTCACATGCACACTGCTTACTGAAGGGCCATTGAGGCCACACCCCCTGCATGTACTTGCATTCTTCCATAACATGCACAGATAATTTTTTTGAATCCTGCACACAAAATAATGTCCATATTTGCATGTGAATTACATAAAATTGTTTAAAATTGCCTCGTGCTGTGCAGGGGCGCAATTATCAGTTTCAAGGGTGATATGTTGATATGTGAGGCAGAATTTTGGGCCTCTTCCTTAGATGATTTATTTGACTCTAGGGTGGTATTCATAGCATAATATAGAACTTGCATCTCCGACTAAAAATAAATGCATGCAAAGTAAAAAGCAAAAAAGGTTTTATTCGAAAAACAAATACCATTTTAATCTGAAAAAAGCCTAAAAACATTCCTGTGACTTATTTTAAGGGGATCAATAAAAGATGATTAATGCAGAAATGTGCATCTGCATATATATATATATATATATATTTTTAGGCCTTGACTACCACAGAAGCCTCACTTGCTGCATTTAAGCCCAATGAATATCAATTCAAGTAAGTTTTGATAATTAAACTTGGATTAATATAGTTGATCTATGGTATAATAGTTTAACTGGGTCATTCTACAAAAAAGGTGGAAATGCTTGTCCCTTGCTTTTGCAGACCCCTTAATCCAGGGGTGGGCATCGAGGGCCACAGTCCTGCAGAGTTTGGCTTCAGCCTTAATCAAACACACCTGAATGTCATTTCCAAACAGTCCTGAAGACTTCAATTAGATTTTTCTGCTGTGTTTGATTGGGGTTGGAGCTAAACTCTGCAGGGACACTGGCCCTCAGGACCAGGAGTTGCCCACCCCTGCCTTAATCATTTCATTTGACCCAATAATCCCATAATGATATATATTTAATAAATAAAGACTGTCCTTAACATGATGAGAGAGTTTATTTATGTAATTTTCTTTTTTTTCCTTTTTTAAACTTTTTTTAAATGTCTGGTCCTGAAAATTGCCCTGTCCCTTTGATCAACCATGGAAGTTGAACTGTGTACTTATTATTTAAAACCATGTTTTTTATAAAACAAATCTAATTTACATTTACCTTTAACCCTGTATAAATTTACTACAACACTGAAATGTCAAAAAATACAATATTAATATGAATAATATCAAATAAATATTTGTTCCCCAAATTTGTCACTGGTGTTACCCAAAGCACCTTTATTTTGAAACAATGCATCAGCTCTTTGAAGTTTTTCTTGGGCAAGAGGTCAGTGGAAGAAATGCAGTGGAGGAAGGCAAAAGGTTTGTGAGATGCCTTACCTTATTTGTCAAAAATATCATGATATATCTAAGATTTTTTGGATGTCATTATTTTTACTTTTTTATAGCTGGGAGTGTTAAGATCTTTACATAAAAATACATTATACTGAATAAGTATGTGATTGTTACATTTCTGATGAAATAGCACATGGCTAATGGCAGCCATTTTGTTAAAATTTTTGTTTTTTCTGTAAATTGTCATTAGTGTTACCTTCATTGGTGTTACCGTCTTCTCTAATGAGTACTTCCTAAGCACTATTCCTTTAACTGACAAACATAAAAGCATACAAACAAAAGAAGATGGAAAATGTTTAAGTTTATACGTCTTATCATATTCATTATCTTATTGTATTCTCATTTTGTCAGGTATTGAAGATACAATGTAATGGATTCTTTATTAAAACGTATTAAAAATTAAACATAGATTAAGCTCCCTGTTTTGCGGATTCATAGATTTGACAAGTTAATTAATGCTATTATAGAAGTTTTGCGTGTTTTGAAAGAAGTTCATTTAAGCAGATTTCCATCACCCGAATTCCACCTTTTCTGTATGACCCAACTAGCAAATACCAAAATGTGTTTATACAGTAGCTAGCTAGCTAGACAGTAAATCAGATATCTAAATGTAAGCTAGCACTAATTCATTGAAAATGTATGATGTAGCTAGCTCAAGCTGTAATGCTCTTTCTTCTACATTTTGTTTTCTGTTATCATACAGAATTAATGTACCACCCAAAAGTTTGGACACATTACTATTTTTAGTGATTTTGAAAAACGTCTCTTATGCTCATCAAGCCTGCATTGATTTTATTAAAAATCATTCCTATTACAATGATTTCTGAAGGATTTGTGATCAAATAAATTCACGGCTCGATAAGCGCAAGTATCAGGATTCTTCCAAAATTGTATTACCTTGCATGCATGTCTGCTTATGACCAAACAAAATGTTTATTTCTGTGTCTATCTGGTATAGTTTGTAGAAACTTCCAAATAATTCCTGTTAAGGTTCAAATTTGGAATATTTCCAAGATTAAATTCCCATGGAAAGTTTCTGGAAATTTAACACAACTTTTTGCCCCTTTGCAACCCTACATAAAAGTAATCCAATGACTGCAGTTGATTAATCAATGTCTTCTGAAGTGAAATGAAAGATGTGTGGGAGAAAACTAATTTGATTCGCTTATTTATTGAAATAGAAACCAAACGCAAGCACATCGAAGTGCTAAATTCAAATATTGCAATTTCAAATCTCATTGCATCTTACTTATTTTGTGTCGAAATATCATGTGACAACTAGTCATGCGATAATTTGAAGCCAGTTATTGCATTAGTTGTATTCTTGGTGATTAAATCCTCTTTTTGTAACTTTATGAGGAACTGCCTGTTTTAAGATTAAATGAACATTATGTGTTTTGTTTATTTGATACGGTTCTATAGCTATGCATTATATTACATTTAGTTTGTCACTCTGAGGATAAATAACTTGTGCACTCCAGCTGTTTCTTGGAAAAGACATTCAACACATTCATTTTGTGCTCTGTGCATGCTGGCTTTTCACATTAAAATAAAGGCATGTGGCACATAATAAATGTCAGTTACTATTACCGTTTCAAAAGAGTTTTATTACTTTTAAATCTGAAATAAAGTTTGAACCAGTAAAACAACACATTTTTCAGTTCATTCCTCACATTTTTGTACATCTTCATTAAATACAGTAACTCAAATGAATAGAGCCCAGGGAGTGTTGTAACCAATTTTTTTTGTAAACCATGCTTTGTTTTATGTGCCGTGTGCCAAACTTTGACTAAATATTCCCATATTTGTTTGTTACATAATAAAATACTACTAATGCAACTCATTCATTGCTTGTTTAACAACGGGAAAAATGGTCTATGTGCCTGCTGCACAGTCTAAAAGGGTTGTTCCTATTCTTATAATGAGTAATGGGTGTGTTTTAGGCATAATGTGCAATAAACCAATGAGATGAAAAAGTATGCGTGATCACTGTCATCTCAAAAAGTTAAAAAATAATTTATTTGAAATAAACAGGACATAAATAATTTACAACCTTGTAATTTGTCCTCATTTATGTCCAAGAGACTCCTTATTAATCTTTTACATTTTAATTGTTTAATTTTTCATATTTTTATTATTTTAAAAAGTTTGTGTGCTCCAAGCGTGTAATAAGAAAACACATGTCGTCGTCCCGTTTATAGGCGTATACACTCACCTAAAGGATTATTAGGAACACCTGTTCAATTTCTCATTAATGCAATTATTTAATGAACCAATCACATGGCAGTTGCTTCAGTGCATTTAGGGGTGTGGTCCTGGTCAAGACAATCTCCTGAACCCCAAACTGAATGTCAGAATGGGAAAGAAAGGTGATTTAAGCCATTTTCAGAGTGGCATGGTTGTTTGTGCCTGACGGGCCGGTCTGAGTATTTCACAATCTGCTCAGTTGCTGGGATTTATGCGCACAACCATTTCTAGGGTTTACAAAGAATGGTGTGAAAAGGGAAAAACATCCAGTATGTGGTAGTCCTGTGGGCGAAAATGCCTTGTTGATGCTAGAGGTCAGAGGAAAATGAGCCGACTGATTCAAGCTGATAGAAGAGCAACTTTGACTGAAATAACCTCTTGTTACAACCGAGGTATGCAGCAAAGCATTTGTGAAGCCACAACACGCACAACCTTGAGGCGGATGGGCTACAACAACAGAAGACCCCACCGGGTACCACTCATCTCCACTACTACTAGAAAAAAGAGGCTACAATGGTCTGATGAGTCTCGATTTCTGTTGAGACATTCAGATGGTAGAGTCAGAATTTGGCATAAACCGAATGAGAACATGGATCCATCATGCCTTGTTACCACTGTGCAGGCTAGTGGTGGTGTAACTGTGTGGGGGATGTTTTCTTGGCACACTTTAGGCCCCTTAGTGCAACTTGGGCATAGTTTAAATGCCACAGCCTACCTGAGCATTGTTTCTGACCATGTCCATCCCTTTATGACCACCATGTATCCTCTGATGGCTACTTCCAGCAGGATAATGCACCATGTCACAAAGCTCGAATCATTTCAAATTGGTTTCTTGAACATGACAATGAGTTCACTGTACGTAAATGACCCCCACAGTCACCAGATCTCAACCCAATAGAGCATCTTTGGGATGTTTTGGAATGGGAGCAGATATCAGTGATGACCCGCTCTCTGGCTTGGGGGGGCAGAACAATGAGGCAACATATTCTCTATTGGTCACTCAAGGTTCAGAAATTGTATCAATCTGCGCTACCAGTACACCATCAGAACGTGTTTTAAGCATTATAACCCCAAAAAGATTTTTCACTTAAATCAAGTGTTGTTTTACGGATGGAAGTGCTACTGCATGCACACTGCTTCACGTTTTCACGTGTAAATCACAGTGGAGGAGGGGCGGGATAAACATCACATCAACCAACCGGTGCATCCTTCAACAATGATAAACAAAGCAGAAGTATCACAGCAACCAAAGCGCTCAGCTGAAAAAAGCTGGCATTCTGCTGAGAAAAAGCTGGCATTCTGTGTCCGTCTAGCGTTTAAATGCTTTGGTGTGCACACCCCCTAAGGATGTACAATAAGGTTTTGCAGAATCTGGCATTAATATGTGCTTATTAAGTACTAATAAACAGCCAATATCTCAGTAATATTAATGCTAGAGTGTTACCATCATTCTTATTAACTCACCAAAGTATTTAAAGTGAGAATGAAAACATAAAAAGTTTGCATTTTAACATTAGGCTTAAGAATGCTGATGTTAAATCCACTATTGTGTTATATATAATTGTGCTAAAATGTACACAATGTATTTAGTTCAATTTCATCAAAAGTAAATTAAAATACAGGAAAAATTTAAGTAGCCTAATCCCTTACTTACTTTTTCAAGGGAAAAGTAATTACAGTAACTATAATTACTGAGTAACTAGTTATACTCAACACTGGGGCTTCTGAAAAGAACAAGTCTTGAGAAATGTCTCTGGCATTTTCTTTTAGTATAATGCCTGATAAAGCGCTAACTATATAGATAACCATAGTTAACTTACCACCACTGTATTTCTACTGTTAAGCACCATTTACTATCAGAGAGTGAAACTGTGCTATTCGCTTATATTTTATTTTTAGTTTGTGCAGGGTTTTTTCAAGCTATAATTCTAAATACCGCAGTTCTTTTTCTTTAAAGGGGCATTTCACAAGACTTTTTTAAGATGCCAAAGATGTGAAGTTTTAGATCAAAATACCATATAGGTAATTTATTATAGCATGTTAAAATTAGGGCTGGGTAAAAATATTGATTCATCAATGCATTGCAATTATTTGTTTCTCAATTCAATATCGATTAATCAAATCCTATGAATCGATTCAGCCCCCCGGCCAGTGGCGGCGCTGTGGGCAACACCCTAGTGAGAGCGTTCAGCGTTGTACAAGACGTGCTTTATCAAAACAGAAAGATCAAAGATGGCAAACAGCAGCACTTCTTTCAAGCCTGCACCATCAATGTGATCAAACATTAGTAATACTACACACATTACTTAAAAATATACTCAGGTACTTAATTGCTTGTTTATTTATTATTGAATCGATACCGAAGCAAGTAAATCAACATTGAATCGAATCGAATTGAACCGAAGCCCCAAGAATCGAAATCGAATCGAATTGCGAAATTCCTAACAATACCCAGCCCTAGTTAAAATTGTCACTTTGTAGGTGTGAGGAAAAATGTGCCATTTTTGGGTGTGTCCTCAAAAATGCAAATTAGTTGCTCTCTGCACTAAATGGCAGTGCCGTGGTCAAAT
Source organism: Misgurnus anguillicaudatus (assembly GCF_027580225.2). Classification (NCBI taxonomy): domain Eukaryota; kingdom Metazoa; phylum Chordata; class Actinopteri; order Cypriniformes; family Cobitidae; genus Misgurnus; species Misgurnus anguillicaudatus. The sequence continues at coordinate 4,226,914 of NC_073354.2, read as the reverse complement.
TGTCAGATTTAGGGGCTGGACACACCAAAAATGTTTTAAACGCGGCTGAAAACGCCTTGAGGACGCCGAATGCCAGCTATTTTTCAGCGGAGCGCTTTGGTAGCTCTGATACTTGAGCTGTGAGCCGGTTGGTTGCTGTGGTAATGTCCCTCCCCTCCTCCATTGTGATTGGATGGCCGTGTGAGAACTGACATTGATGAGCGGAGCTTTTCACTCAAAGTTGAATCTCTTTCAACTCTCGATGCTCAGCGCGGAAAAACCGCAGAGTGCCGGTGTTCAGCGTGGAAAAAAAACGCTAGCTGCAGGCTTATTTGAAAAACCCAGAGTTTCCATTGGAATAAATTGAAACATGTGCCGGTAAAAGCTTTGGTGTGCACGCTAGAGCTGCACGATTCTGTATAAAATGAGAATCACGATTCTTTTGCTTCAAATAAAGATCACGGTTCTTTCACGATTCTCAAGAACTTTGTTAATTATAAAGACGTACAACCCCTGAACGTTAGTTTAAGATTAGTTTTTACAGGTGCAAAAATTATGCTTCTGAAAGTTTCAGATAAGTGTACATAATCTTTAAATTCAGTTAATGTTAATTGTAGAGTGATTATGTATTAAAATAGACATTTTAAGTAGCCTAAATAAAAGAAAAATATGTTTTGGTTCAAATTGCTGCCACATTGATTGACATTACTTTATGGTAATGAGCTATGATGCGGGTCAGCGGCAACCAATCGCAAGGCGGAAAAGTTCGGGGAAACCAATCGGAAGGCGGAAACCCTCGCTTGAGAGGAATCCAGAGAATGCATTCGAGCGTCAGAGCGTTTTTTTACGCTCTCGCTGGCGGCGTGAACATCCATCTGGTAAAAAAATCTACACGCATGCTTAATCTTCACGCCCACTAGAACACTTGGGCCACATACAGGGAAACGCAATGTAAGTATACAAGCGGTCAAGTGCAAAGACAGCAAGTGTGGTTATTTGGACGCAGGCTCCGCAGCCAATGTTTCCCCCTGTGCTAAAAACAACTTTTTGGTACTAAAACAACCTCAGGGTTCTTGTCAGACGTACCTGCGCATTGCTCTGCCTCAGTCATTCTTTTTAGATTCTGTTTCTTTCTGTTTATTCTCGGCGAAAGCATCCGCTGTACCAGTGGAGCGAACACGAGCACATCTGGCTTGCGCAATAATAAATGTGACGTCAAGACGTCATCGCTGCCGCTGGGATTGCGTGCTGTCGAGAGAACTGACGAGACTGTGTCTTTCCTCCTTAAAATATAATTACCTGAATCGTCAAAATGCTGGATAAAGATTGTTTGGGGGGTCGAATCGAGATCACGATCTTTTAACGATTAATCGTGCAGCTCTAGTGCACGCCCCCTAAGGGGCACTATTATTCCCTTTTGACATCACCAGGGGAGCCAAATTTCAATGACCTATTTTTTCAAATGCTTGCAGAGAATGCCTTACCAAAACTAAGTTACTGGGATGATATTATTCACATTTTCTAGGTTGATAGAAGCAATGGGGACCCAATTAGCACTTAAACATGGAAAAAGTCAGATTTTCATGTTATGTCCCCTTTAAGTCTTGAAATGATATTAAAATTATAATTGCATTATATATATATATACCATATATAACAATTAAATCTAATTTACAACGATAACAACTTCTGATGCCCCAAGTATTGCATCTTTGATCATTGGGCTTAGGATGCAGTTGTCTATAACTTCAAATTAGCTACAGATGTTTTTTGTTTAAGACCAGTTTGACCTGTTAACAAGCATAGATTTTTTTTCATATACTTTTTCATTCTTTTTCAACTGAATCCTAGGTTATCTTATCATTTGTGTTACGGACATGAATGATCAAATCATTGCAGCAAATAGGGAAAAAAGAAAAAGCAGGCCATAAACTTGCACTAAAGAAAGAAGGGGTCATTAGCTAAATAAGGAGGTACCACAACCCAAAATGCCTTTCCAATCATATAACAAAGAGCCAGAACACTTGAACAACCACAGAGCATTTGCCTTTCAGACACACTGTTTGAATTGTAGGAAACTACAGAGTTTCAGCAAGCATTGCTCACATCTACTTGAGGAAACATCAAATATTTGATTGGTTGATTATAAAAAGGTTGTCTAATGTTAAGGATAAAACTTTTATAGCCAAGCTGGTTTTATACATTTTTGTATGCGAGTACACTAAGTGACCTTCATATACACATTACATGAAATTACACCCATATTTTTTGCAAACCCTCTATTAGAAAAGCAATTTACCTAAGTACTAAAGCTAAGCTCAGAGTGCTGATAAAACCCTTTACATTTGCAAACACGCAGCTGATGTCATTGCAAAAGCATGATACGAGTACAAATAACACAAAGTATTACAGCAAAAGCCCAGCAGGAGTGCTTAATTTCCTCCCGGGGATCAAATAAAGTCATCTATCCATCCATCCTGCTAATAAGTGGAGTATGGGAGGTTAACGGAAAGGCTGCTAATCTTTTTTTCTTGTCGACTTGACTCTTGTGTCCTCAAAGGCTTTGAGAAGACATGACGGCCAACTCGCGGAGGCTGATGAGACCTTCAGAAGTAGACTGCAGAGATCAGAGAACGAGAAAAGCAAGGTGTGTGTGTGTGTCTTTTGATATTGACTCGACGTGTGTGCAAATGGCATAAATATATTATTAACCTCAGTGTCTCATATGGTATTCAGCTAGGCTTATGTAAGCGGTGATTACCGCTAAAAGTGTTCTGTAAGTTTGAAACTTGACAATTATTTTGATTTTCTAGCATGGTGTGGGAAGTGTTTTCTCTGTCATGTTTACTGCATATACAGTTGCAAGGTTTGTTACCTGAATAAAATGTCTTCATCTATTCTTTTTCAAGTCAAGCAATCTAACTAAACTAGTAAGAAACACTTATACATTAAGCAGTTATTCATATTGCAGGCTGGTACAGTACTTTAACCCTTAAAGGGAACATATCATGAAAATCTGACTTTTTCTATGTTTAAATGTTATAATTGGGTCCCCAGTGCTTCTTTCAACCTAGAAAATGTGAAAAAGAAAAACCTAGTAACTTAGTTTTGATATACCATTCTCTGCAAGCATGTGAAAAAATAGGGGGTTGAAATTTGGTTCCCTAGTGATGTCAAAAGAGGATATAATTATAATACAGCCTCTTAATCTGCACTAACCAACCACGGCATTGCCATTTAGTACAGAGATAAAAAAATAATTGAGTTTTAATTTCAGCAACCCACCATTATGGTGATCAATGTTTGCATTTCATCAGCTCATTGCATTTAAAGGGACACTTAGAAATAGCACATTTTTGCTCACACCTACAAAAAGGCCGTTTTAATATGTTATAATAAATTGTTTGTGGGGTATTTTGAGCTAAAACTTCACATACACACTCTGGGGACACCAAAGACTTATCTTACAGTAAAGTAGCGACTTCTAGATTATCCTTTATCAACAGCAGTTGTCAGTATATGAATATAGCTGCTCGTAGCACTATATGGATGAATTTTTGTTTAAACCTGTTTCAGTTCAGATTTCTGTGTTGTCTTGATTGAATAAACCTCTTCAGTTCATGGCCCAGCACCTTTGTTGGGATAAGGTCAGGAATCTTCCTCTTCAGCTGTTCTTTAGCTGTATTGCTTGGGTGCCTTGGGTTATTGTGTAGTTGCATCACCCAGTCTTGAGCTTACATTTTATGGCAGACGTTTTTATCCAAAGAGACAGTGCATTACGAGGTATAATTGCGTTCCTTGGGTTCGAAACCCATGATCTTTTGCGCGCTGTTATCCCAATGCTCTACCACTGAGCTTCAGGTCATGGACGCCTTCCTCGACATTCTTGATACACTTTTTATTATTGTAAAGCGTCCAGGCCCTGAGGCAGCAAAACAGCTCCTAACTGAAATGTTTCACAGTTGGGATAGTGTTGGTGTTTGTGTGGACCGTCCTTTTACCTCCACACATATAGGAGCATTGTGCATTTTTGCCAAAAAGTTGAACTTTTCTCTTATTTGTCAATGCACAAAACATTTTTCCAGAACTGTTGTGGAACATCCAGGTGGTCTGGGGCAGTCAGCCGTGACAGCCTTGTTTAGTGTTTTTCTGGTGGTAGACACATAAACAAAGACTTTAGTTTGTTGAATTTTCTGTCGAATGTCTTTGCCAACTTTCTCTGCTTTGTGAATCTCTATATTGCATCACCTTAGTCCTTTATCGGGGTCCAATATGAGGGTAAACACTTCGGACGCCTCCGGAAACATTCGCTAGAGCTGATCTTTTATACATCTAATCAAAATAAACACAGAATAATGCAAAAAGCGTACAGTGAAAACTCATGGTCAGTGGCACTGTATTTGCTGTGAATTCCTCTACAGATGGAGCAGGAGTTAGACAGACTTAGACGGCAACTTGATCAGTCCGAGGGTGGACAAGACGCTCTGCTCCAGCAGATGGACTATTCCCAGTTTCAACAGATCAGCTTTAAATCAGGCCGATGCTGGTGATTTCATTTAAGACATGAGCGTGTGGGATTCTGCTATCGTTCTGCAGATGGACGACATGCGCTCACAGCTTCTGAGGACAGAAAGGGAGCGTGTGGATCTGCAGAGTCAGCTGTCCTCGCTCCACTCTCAACAGAAGAACGTAGGAGGACATCAGGAGAGAGGGGTCACGGGCCTCGGCCGAGGTAACGTATCTTAACGACGGTGAGGTCAGGTGGTTTCATGGGTTTTACCACCCCGTATGTTTGTTTCCACAGAACGAACAGAGCTGGAAAGAGAGATTGAAGACCTGCGGGTGCAACTGGGGAAAATCAGCGCCTCAAGTGAGCTGGAAGAACTGAGAAAAACCGTCGAGCGAAAAGAGAGAGAGAAAAATCAGCTCGCTTTCAGGCTAGAGGTTTGTGTGTTTGATACTGGTTTGTGGGAGAGCTCAACAGGCTCGATTTCATCTCTGGTAAACTTTCATTTTTCAAAATGGTTTTATTCAAGTGCGGTGAGAGAGGAGGCGTAGAGAAGCAGTGTTTGTGTCTCAGAGCACAGATCACTCCATTCAGACACTACAGATGAAGAAGAGTTAAAGCCCCAGGCCTCCGCTAAACACTTTGCCTACATGCCAAATAAAAAATACAGCTTAGAATGAAAAACGCTCTTCTTCTTGAACAAAAGGAAATATTTGAAGACGTTTTGGTACTTGATCATGAGTGTTTTACGCATCTCTATCAAGGCTGCAGCGAGTTTTATCTTTATTGTCTGTCTTTGAATCATTCTCTTTATTTGTGTATTTGTTTTTATCTGTTAATTCTGTCATAGATTTTCTTTGGTTTATTCTGTCTTTTTTGAAAGGAATAGTTGACCAAAAACTGAAGATTATTTACTTAGCCTCATGCTGTTCAAATTCCTTATGCTTTTTTGTTCTTCAGAATCAGAAGTGGATTTTAAAAAGTGTCTTTTGAGACTAAAATTGCAGGAAATTATGGGGAACTTTTAAAGCTTTAAAAAAACAAAAACATGAACGTGTCAAGTAGTAACTTGACTCATGCCATATATTTGACCATGTATCAACAAAAAGTTTTTTCCCGATGCTGGCATAATTTTTCAGTTTCTGATGAAAGTGCCGCGTTTAAAAGAAATCACCAGCAGTCTGTGTAAAGGGCGATTTATAGTCGTGCGTAGGTTCGGCGTAGGCTATCCGTAGCCTGTGCGTAGCTCTGCGTAGCCTGACGCGTACCTCGCAAAATTTTTAACAGCGCGTCAGTTCTACGCGGACCGCAAGCGCTGTGATTTGTCCACCAGAACCCCTCCCGTCAGGTAAAAAAAACTGCGTCATAGGTATTTCCGTTTGCGGCGGTGAAAACAAAGAATGGCCAAGTTGAGGAGTGATTTAACTCAAACTGCATCAAAAGTCGCTGTTTATTTACATCCATCATTGCTGGTCTTCTCAAATCATACACAACAAGTTGCTGTTTCTTCGTCCGTTGTGGCTTAACTTGCAAAGTTTCTTCTTCTTTGGCGTTCGCGCTGCTACTGTGGTTACACGCGTGGTTACTGCCTACCAGCGGCCTGCGTGCGTGTTTGCACGTTGACGCGGACGACGACGCAAAAGTATAAATGAAAACCGGCGCGGAACCTACGCCGTCGCGGCTACACCGTAGGACCTACGCACGACTATAACGAGCCCTTTAGGCACTAAGCGTTCGCTGCCGAAGGTTGAAAAATTTTCAACTTGGGGAAAATGCTGGGTTTGTCATTCAGCCGTCCAATCAAAGTGGAAGATTGTTTTGTACTGAAAACAAAACAAACATACTACGGTATTTGTCAGACAATATGCCGCCTTTTTTCATAACTTGGCTGATGCCGCGTCTTATAGTCAGGTGCGTCTTGTAAGTCAGTCTACAGCCGCAAGAGTCCGCTATATGCTGCTCCTGTATTTATGTAATTCAATGGATTCTGTCATGTGGAATGACGAGTCTGCGAACTTCATGCTAGTTGGCTTGTTCGGTTAATTTAGAATATTCAACCTTCCAGTTAAGTTCTGTATGCTATGGTTTATGGTTTAAATAACTGATAATATAACTTTAACATACAGACATCTATTCAGCCTGCTGTTCTGTCTGCTATTGTTTAGTTGAATAACTTGCCTTTCCAGATTAAATTTCTGTTCTTCGGCTTGCATTTTGTGAAATAATTTTCTAAATAAACGCGACGTATAGTCCACTGTGACTTATATATGTTATTACGTCTTAATGACACATTTTTGAACGATGCGACATATACTACGGTGCGGCTTATAGGCTGGAAAATATGGTAAGTTGAAGGATTACTCCACTTTCATAAAAAAATCCCTGATAACTTACCCCCATGTGATCCAAGATGTTTGTGTCTTTTTTGTTCAGTCGAGAAAAAAATACGTTTTTTTGTTTTTTCAAGATTTTTCTCCATTTAGTGGACCTCAACGGTTTACAGTTTCAATGCAGCTTCAAAGGCTGCATTGCTTTGAATTATTGCATCCTTCTCTTGTGTTGATTGTATCTTTTCACAAGTATGAAACTAGACCACACTTTGTTTTTTCCAGGCTCTCTCTACAGACCTGGAGCGGCGTGAGCAGCAGCAGTTGAGGATGTTGACCCAGCTGAAGGAGATTCAGTCTCGTTCAGAGGACAATGGTGCAGAATGCGCCCGTCTGGAGGCTCAGCTCACAGAGAGCGAGAGGAGGAGAGAGGAGCTGCGCGCTAAAGCTCAAGAGGCCATACGACAGTGGAAGGCCAAGTGCAAGAGACAGGAGCGAGAGCTTCAGGAACTAAAGGATGAAAGCAGAAATGACACAGATAAAGCTAAACGGGTGAGACTTCAAAACTCTTAGGTCTAATTCACACTGATCCAGCAAATACCAACAAACTACTTCACTCCAACAAATGCCGAAAAACGCATTAATTCTAAATTAGCCTTTCGCCGAGCCCTGCCCCCCTTAGTTACTGTTGCTACTTCCGACAAACAAATGACCAGCGTGACAGATTGCCATGACGGAAAGCGATATACCTGTGCGTGTCAGTGACATTTTTTGGAGCTATACCGCCGCGATTTCCTCCAGATCGAGGCAAAAGGGGTTACAGTATGCAGTGGAGGGATATATTCAAAATATAAAAATATGCAATGAAGGGGACACGACTACTATCGAGGCTAATGCTTACCGGTCTCACGCAAGAAATGAGAAACCACATGACCTGTAACTCAAATGCAACCAGCACAGCCTTGTGGACCAGTCATGCTCTTGCACTGCCGAGTAAGTTATCTTTCATATGGTATCTATTAATGTCTATTGCGAGTAGCTATTTTGTTAAAATACAAGGGTATGTTGGCTAGCTAAACCTACGTGTGTTTCAAAGCCATTCAAAGCTAACTAACATTTCTCTGTCTGTTGTTTTGAGGCTAGCCGTTTTGAGAATCATAATGTTTTATTTATGGTGATAGATTTCACAAATAGGAAATAGTTTTGTCTTAAAAGTTGCAGGACAGATAATATAATAATTAAAATGTATAATATAATAAAGTTGCACAGCATTTACAGGATTGGGAAACTCAGGGGTAGGTTTTCCGTTCATAGAATGCTACATAAAAGATAAAAACAAATTATTTAAAGTTGATTGTTAAGGGCGCTATGTTCAACTTTGTCGTAAACTGACGAAAAATAAAGTTGGGGAGCTGAAAGTCCCAACACAACAGGAGCTAATGTAGCTAGCGTTAGCTAACATGTTAACTAATGTTGGCAAAATAACTCATTAAATTTAGCATAGAGAGTAGGTTAACATTCTGGCAATTATATTCATGGTAATCATCGCTAACTTTGGTCCAATTTGTGTTCTTGCCTCTAGCTAGTAGATCTAGACCACACTGTAACTAGTTAGCTGTAAGCCTTACCTTTGTGCAGACGTATTTATGCTTCGTAAATGTTCGACACATTTAACTGAATGGGGTAGTCCACAATGTTTTATCCATCGTATGGGCCAGTCCACACTGTTTAATCCATTGTATGCACCGCTCACAAACGCTGCAGGCGTGAATGTTTGTCGGAGGTGCTCGCATAGTAACGGTTGCTGTGATGTGTGATTGGACAATGGCCGTTTTGGGGGAGGGGCCGGCGAAAGGTCAATTAGAATGCTGGTGTTGGTTGGAGTTTGTTGGGTCAAGAGTGAATCAGTGTGAATTAGCCTTTAGGGCGATATTGCTGGGTCACACTGCTTTGTGGTTGCTAGGGGGATTGTAGGTTGATGCTTTACATAGATATATACACTAGATGTCGCCTTGGGGTTCTGAGCATGCGTCAAAACCGCTGCCATCTTAGGACAGGGGTCTTGTCATAGGAAGTATCTGGGTAAATCTGCTATCTCCGCCTGTACTTCTAATTCATGGACGATGCCGGACTTTTGTGCTGCGTATGGATATTAGGGCTACTAGCACTATGCATTACAGTTAGAAAAAGTCGATTTTCAAAATTTTAAAACTTTAATTTTTTTCTTGACCCAATGCTAAATATATGTCTGACTGTTGAAACGAACCAAAAGAAAACGAAGAAAATCGCACTAATGACGATTTATGGTGATTTTATTTCCGTTACACCATTGCCTACAATGACGCTGATGCGGGATTCCCCTGTTTCAAGATGGCGGCTCTGTTTGACGCATTCGGTCCAATGAACTGCCGTAGCCAAGGCGACATCTATTGTACATATCTATGGATGCTTTACTGTGCAAATGTCCAAAAATGTACGTCCCTAAGTTTTGTTTGAGTATGAGGAATAGAAATATTTAGTGATTAAAAAAGTTACATTCATGAATCTGTTTTGGAAAAAACTACAAACCAATACAATAATCACACTTTTTTTTTAAAGTAACACACCACAATTGGACAAAAACACATTACGCATTAAAGCGTGAACATGAGCAGTGGTGCATCACACCGAACTTGTGTGTTATGTATCTGTGCACAGCTGTCATGACCACGCTTTGCTATGTTCAGTCCCTCCAGTTTTTCACAGTGCAAAAACAACAAAATGTTGATCCTGCATAATTTGTTAGTTCATCGCAAAATAATCACAAAAATGAAAAAGGATTCATTATTTTTTTATAAAATGATCTAATATTCTGTCATGATAGACAGTGTTAGGACCCGTAAATTTATTATTTTGGGTTAGAGGTCCTCGGGTTAGAGGCCCGTAAATTTATTAATTTGGGTTAAAGTCCCTCGGGTTAGAGTGGTGTAAATTTATTTTTGGGTTAAAGTCCCTCGGGTTAGAGTCCCGTAAATTTATTATTTTGGGTTAAAGTCCCGTAAAGATAAAATTGGGTTGGAGTCCCTTAACAGCTTTGTGAACATTTCTGGCTTTATTTTACTAACGCACATGAACAATCTCTCTCTCTCCAGCACGCTGCAACAATTAACAGTCAATCACAATCTCCTGTGCACAAATCACTACATTATTTCTTATTTATTATTATTATAATTGAATTTTAATTATTTCTTTAATTCTAAAGTTTTTAATTGTAAGCTAGTATAATGCATTATTTTCATGAGGATACATAAATGTCCATGTGAAATGTGTGTGGCACACCTGCTGTCGCACATAAATGCCAAAAACTGGGAGAAGCAATGTCATAATGCATTTCAATTTACTGTTCTCCTTTCCAGATTTGGACTTGAACAGTCAAATACACGTATAATAATATCACACAAGTAAACACGCAGTTTAAAGGAAAGGTCGTTTTAGATTTGTGGCTATTGTGCGTTATCGGAGGTCAGACATTTTCAAGCTTTTTAAAAAGCGATCAGATCAGATGCAGAGCGATCTTTAAAACATACACAGAGTTCTTTCTCTTTCACATGAAGCGCTACTTCCGGGTTGTATGAGTTGCGGAACCTGGTGGATAATAGCGGTATTGCGGAAAGCCGAAAGTTCTCGTCATTGGCAGGGAAGCGTTTTCTCTTAATTGACAAGTTATCCCGTCAATGGCGGGGAAAGAGTTAAAGAGAAAAAATCTTTTTTTTTTTGCGCACAATTCTGAAAATGACCAGCCCAAAATCAGTTTTTTGATTGCAAAAAAGAATCCTGGAGGGACTGTATGTTTAGCTGGGATAAAGACTGGGATAAAGGCCTTAAAAGGTATTGAATTTCACCTCAAAGTCTTGAATTTTTCACGGAGGTCTTAATTTTTCAAATGATCAATAGATTTATATGCTGTTAATTCAGACACAAAACTCGTGTGCACAAAAACCATGCGCGAATGACAGGTACGAGCGCAGAACACTATCCATGTGTGGAAAAGCTTCTTAGTGAGCGTGCACGCCGCGCAGAACACTATTCGTGCGCGGGCAAGCATGCTCGCGTGTTCGCAGAAAAACGTCCTCGCGAGAGCGCACCTCTGCTCAGAGTGCACAAATGCAGTCATGCAAGCAAAGGCTGGGATGAGCGCTCGCTCGACTTGCTCGATCAAGATGACTTGGGACTGTGGGGGCGGGACAATGACGGGTGTCCTCACACCTCTGATTGGTTGTTTGATTTAATCAGTGACGCACACAATCTTCTGTTCCACAATCCATCTCTAGTAAATCTAGGTAGAGAAGACACGTTTTAATATGATCATTATGTCGGAGAAGGTAATTTATATGTTAAACAATACTCTTGTGTGATCCATGCTATAATAAGCTGCAAACAATAACGCACATTTTTTAAGCTATTATATATTTTGTTTACTGTTTAATTAGATAATATCATCTTGCAAAGTTAGCATTAGAAAACTTTAGAAAAGATTAACAGAAATATATATAATTTTTAATGCGAGGACGGTGTTGGCGTCGAGGAGAGTTGAAATTGTCAGCTTTATGCTAATTAGCTATGATGCAATTCGACGGCAACAAGAAAAATAGATATAAAATAGTGTTTTTTAATTGAAACTTTGGTTTTTGTGTGTCATCGATCTATTCTGTCATTTAGGTTAAAGAGAGAGAGAGCGCTCTCAACCAGCAGGCGGAGGCCGCGCGCAGACAGCTTGCGGATGCCCTCGGACGTCTCGCCCAGCGTGAGGAGGACGTACGACGCTGTGATGTGGATCTCGCTGAAGCTCGGTCGCGTCTCATTGCTTCAGAACAGGAACTGCGAGAGGTTCGAGAAAGCTCGCGAGGCCTGGAAGAGGAAGTCCAGAAGCAGATCTCCCTGCAGGCACGTCTGAGAGAAGAAAACATCAAGCTACAGGAGCGTGTGGAGCTTCAGGAGAAGAGGAGAGAAGAGGAGCAGAGATCTCTGCTGGACCTTCAGGGCTCGATCAAGAACCTCAGCGCCGCCAGAGCCGACCTCACCGGCAAATTGGCCGAGGCAGAGATCTCCAGGAAGGAGCTGGAGAAACAGCTAGCTGCGGCTCGGGAAGAAAGCTCATCTCTGAGACGACAATTGGAACTGGAGAAGGAGGTGCATCAGAAGGAGCTGATCCATGTTAGAACGGCCCAGCGAGAAGACAAAGCCAAACAGGACAGAGAAGTACATGACACACTAAGATTATATCAGCAAGAGCGAGAAGAGCTGGCGGCTCTCGTCAAAGATCTTAAGGTTTGAATTTTAAGCCAAAATGTCTTTATGTACATTACAAAGATATTTTGTTAAATGATGGTAAGCACACAGTTGGTGGTACCTTTTGACTTCCATATTAACACAATGGGTAATCCAAATAATGTCCAAATGAGGACTGAAACAGTGTGTTACGTGTAAAATAAACCTTTTCTAACTTGTTTCTCGCCTGATCATCTTCAGGGTCCCGAATACTGTTTGTTTCCAAAGCTTTTTACAGTATATATGTGTTTATATTGCTTTTTATGCTGGTTTGCAGTCAGATGCCGTGGCAGACAGTGAACTGAGGAGAGCTTTACAACTGAAGCTGGACAAGATGAAGACTGAATGTGAAAAACTGACAAAGCAGCTGAGTACGAGTGATGAGAGTCACGCCCAGCTCCTTCGCAAATACAACACCCTCAAAAAAGAGATGGATGTAAAGGTATATCTGATATTCTTACAGTGTTAAAGGGATGAATCACCCAAAAATGAAAATTATCCCATCACTTACTACTCACTCTCATGTTGTTACAAACCAGTATAAAATTGTTTATTCTAATGAACACGAAGGAATATATTTTGAGAAATGTTTGTAAGCCCCATTTACTTCCATAGTAATCTTTTTTCCTACTATGGAAGTGAACTCTACACCCTTGCCTTATTTAGTATACTCTGATTAAGGGTGCCACAATTTCGATTTTAAACCTCGAACTTTTAAAAAAAATGGGATTGTCGATGCTGCCACACCCCCATGTCACGTCCGGTCGGCTTGCCAAGCGGGGAAATAAAGCTCTCAGAGGTGCCTTTAAAAAACATTGGTCCATCGCAGTGTTCTTCAACCCTGGTCCTGGAGGACCCCCTTCCAGAATGTTTTAGATGTCTCCTTAATCAACACACCTGTTTCAACTTATCAGCTTGTTAGAGAGACATTCTGGAAGGAGGCTGTTGAGTTGGTTCATGTGTTTTAAATAAGGACACATCTAAAACTTTCTGGAAGGGAGTCCTCCAGGACCAGGGTTGAAGAACACTGGTCCAGCGGAACCTGATTTATATTTTAAACACGAGGGACGTATTGCTACAAATCCTTGAAATGCATATCATAAACAGGATTACTACCTATTGATCTGACTTCGGACAGAGAGCAGCTCTCTGGATGTGCGCGAGAGAGGCGCCAAGATGCAGCGGGTTCTATTTTAAACAAAAGGGATAGTTTGCCTCAGCTCGCATGAAACGCATAAAACTGAACAAATACGTAAGGACAGATGGGACAGCACGTGCACGTGAGACAGAGAGAAGCGCAGCTGCGTATGACGCGCTGGATTTATTTCAGACGCTAGGAGTCCAAGACCCGCACATTAAGTGCAGGTGTGTGTTCAAGAAGGAATCCTCTCTCGACAAGCTCTCTCACGTAAAGTGAAGCCCACAAACCCCCATCCAAGGAAATGCATGTTAATGTGAAACTATAATAATAATAAGTAATAATGGCATAGCATTTTTTGTCTTTCAAAAAAAAAGTAAAAATCGAGAATCGAATTGTGACCTTAGAATCGAAATGTTATCGAATAAAAGATTTTGAGAATCGCAGGTCCTTGAAATTCTTGAAAGTTTGTGAAATTGGGTAAAAAATTCAAGGCCCTAGGAAGTTTTTGAAAATATACGTAAGCAGTAAGGTACGAGAGGCTGTGCTGTATTTGCCGTTACTTATTCACGATACAGCACTTGCCTCGAGTACCTTATTGCTTTTATAAAACGGTTACTAAACAATATTAAAGTAAAAAAAAATATTAGTGCAACTTTCATGAAGTTAAATCAATAAAAGCATTCCTTCCGCTAGAAAAAATAGTCCCTGACTGCGAACAATAACATGAAAGCTCAAATAAACACAACAAACTGTTCTCAGACTTTGTCTCATTATATGTTTATGTGTTGCTAAGGGTGTTGCTAAGGGTGCAGTGATATTAAATAGAACCGTTGGGTGAAGCGGTCATAGCAGTGTTTTATCGTGAATAAAGCAGACCTATTGACCAATCAGAATCAAGCATTGGAACTAACCATTTTATACATATAGATACAGGTGCTTGAAAGTGCTCATCATCAGCTAGAGAAAGTGTTTGAATCTATTTTATGTAAGAAGTTTTCTGGAAAAAAATCCATATTATTTCCTGTGTAGTGTAGAATAATATCATACAAATTCTAGACTTTTTAAGCACACATGCTAAGCTGTTTACTTTAAATGCTTCTGTATGCAAATGTTGATTCATACCAAAATGCTTTTTTTGCATAGTTGTTTTTGACACATGAAAACGTCTCGGGTTACGTATGTAACTGTTGCTCCCTGAGAAGGGAACGAGACGCTGCGTCTCCCGTGCCATACTTCCTGCGTCCCTGAAACGCCGTCTTAATATTTTAGATAGCGATATACTTCCTGGCTGCCGTGTCACCCTGTCTTTGTCGTTAAGCCTCACCATTGGTTGAATTTGATATACACATTCAGACGCACTTACCCCTTGAGGCGTCCCTAAAGTGTCACCGCAGTGACGCAGCGCAAGTTCCCTCGAAAGGAATCTTTAATAGTGTATCTTAAAATGTAACACAATGTAACCTTGCTCTTACTTGAAATGTGTCCCCACATTTGAGGGTGTTGGAGTTGGAAAGTCCTTAAAAGGTCCTTGAATTTGAAGTTAACTAAGGTGTGGGAACCCTGGAATCATGATCCCAACTCTGATATATTAATATGCAAATTACAGTGGTGTGAAAAAGTGTTGGCCCCCTTCCTGATTTTTTTCTTTTTTTGCATGTTTGTCACACTTTAATGTTTCAGATCATGAAACTATTTTAAATATTAATCAAAGACAACACAAGTAAACACAACATGTAATGTTTAAATGAAGGTTTTTATTATTGATGGAAAACAAAATCCAAACCCATATGGCTCTGTGTGAAAAAGTGCTTTCTCCCCTGTTAAAGGTAGGGTAGCAGATTTGATCCTGAAATATTTTTAGTTATGCTGTTTAAAAGTCTCCTCACATCCTGATAGCAATCACTGTGTTAAGTTGTTTAAATGTATTTGTAGAAATTTAAGTCATCTGTGAAAGTCATAGGACCAAAAAATTTTCAACCAATCATAGATTTCGGTCCAAACGGACGTTTCCTTTTTTGTCCCTCATACGTAAGCGTAATTTGAATGCCCACCGTGCAGCGAGTCAACGCAGACACCATATGTCATTGGCGCGTTCAAGTGCGCTCACCTCCTGCCTGTAAACGGTGAGAACAGCAAACTTTTCTGCTAAATTGACAACCTGTACAGGAGCCACAAAACTAAAGGCATCTTTTATAACAACAACAGCAAAAACTGTCTGGATCAGCAAAGAGCAAAAACCCAAATGAACATCGGTAACTTTACTGCTTTACCACGAGATGCAAACAGCTGCAGGAGCTGCAAAGGGTCTGAAAGAGTCTTTGCACTGTTTATTTTGGTAAGGTAGGTACGCGATATGTTTGTATTGAGATGGATTCAGATATTCTACTTTGATGAAACATTGTGTTGCTTATGAAATTTGTGTTACGGATTAGCGTAACAATAATAGTTACTACGTCTACACAACCGAACGTGTGCTTAAACTAATTCTTCAGTTGTTTATGTTGGTTATTTTGGAAGTGTTATTCACTTTGTACTGCAAAGTTTTCTCACTGAATGAGACATGAGCTGTGACCGTCTGATCTGTGCGTGTTCATGTGTTTTGTAAGAGGCGTGACTTTGGATGGCGATTTGACTTGAGGGTGGGACTGTGGTGGGACATAACTGTGGGTTATCACACCTGAGTTCAGTGGGACTCCAGCGAATCACAGTTAGAGCCATTATCCACAAATGGTGAAAACATGGAACAGTGATGAACCTTCCCAGGAGTGGTCGTCATACCAAAATTACATCCAAAGGACTGCAGGCCTCACTTGCCTCAGTTAAGGTCAGTGTTCATGACTCTACCATAAGAAAGAGACTGGGTAAAAATAGCCAAGTCCAAAAACCACTGCTGAGCAAAAAGAACATAAATGCTCGTCTCAGTTTTGCCAGAAAACATCTTGATGACCCCAAGACTTTTGAGAAAATACTCTGCGGACTGACGAGACTTTTTGGAAGGTGTGTGTCCCATTACGTCTGGTGTAAAAGTAACAGCATTTCAGAAAAAGACCATCATACCAATAGTAAAATATAGTGGTAGTGTGATGGTATGGGACTGTTTTGCTGCTTCAGGACCTGGAAGACTTGCTGTGATAAATGAAACTATGAATTCAGCTGTATACCAAAAAATCCTGAAGGACAATGTCCTGCCATCTATTTGGGACCTCAAGCTGAAGTAAACTTGGGTTTTGCAGCGGGACAATGGTCCAAAACACACCAGCAAGTCCACCTCTGAATGGCTGAAGAAAAACAAAATGAAGACTTTGGAGTGGCCTAGTCGATGTCCCGACCTTAATCCTATTGAAATGCTGTGGCATGCATGACCTTAAAAAGCAGTTCATTCTTGAAAACCCTCCAATGTGGCTGAATTACAACAATTCTGCAAAGATGACAGCCATAGATATAAATATGCCAATTAGTCCCTGCCTCGACTTTGTTTGCACCACCTCGATATATATGTAAATAGATGTTACATTCTGCTAAGTCTGGTTTCACACAATGAATATGTGAACTGTGTGTTTGCATCACAGTAGCAAAGCCGGTGCAACTCTGCTGCAATTGCTTTAGCGCTGAGTCTATGCAGCATCCATACATAATATCTGTTTCGCGCCAGCATGTTTCTACAGTAGCCCTAAACGGACAAACTGTTCTAAAAATCGAATTTTCTCACTACATTGTCTCAGACGTCTGCGTTTCGAAAGGGGGGGGGGGGGGTGAGCCATTGGTTGCAATCTCACCATTAGACGCCGCTTAAATCTACACACTGTACCTTTAATATATGAACCACATTTGGTAGTCCAGAACAGTTGCTTTTATTACCTGCTAAAATAATCTCATTAATAGCACAAATGATCAAAGTCTACTGTACATGAGTGCATCTTAAATGTCTTAATGTCTCCTGTAGGTGAAGCTAGCTGAGAGAGCTGAGGAGAGGAGACAAACCTCAGAGGACTCTACGGCAGAGCTGCGTGAGAGGGTCACGGGCCTCCAGGCAGAGCAGGAGTCCATCCTTCACGCCATAGGGACTCAGATTGACTCGGCCTGTCAGTTTCTGTCAAAAGACTCCGGCGCCAAGCTCGAAGTACCCACACACACTAACACATACCGCTTTCAATCACTTCATACATATGGATGTGAGCCTCCAAGCTTGTCTAATCCTGCTGCACAAATAGGCTCATCTATTTATGGATTTTCCAATATGCACAACCATGTCATACTACAGAAATGAGTTTTTTGTGATTTCCAAGCGTGTCTGTGTTGATGGTGTGTGTCAATTGTTATGAAATTGAGTTAAATCATTAACCGTCAAACGGATCAGCAATAGTATCGTTGTTCTCGACTCTATCTAGATTAACGCAGAGATTGGACTTTTTGAATCGTTTTAAATCGTTCAGGTTGTTTGTAAGTATTTAAGTGCTTATGTCCTGGAAAACAAGATTGCAAGTCGAGTCACTTTGGATGTTTCCCTCATCCATGCTTCACATTATGTTTGGCAGCCGCTTTTATCCAAAGTGTATTACAGTGCATTCAAGGTATAAATTATATCAGTATGTGTGTTCCCTGTTCCAACTGGGTTTTTGTTCACGTTGTCGCTCTTGCAGGTGGGAACACTGAAAGGCGTATGCCTAATTTTTGCTATGTGAGGGTTACATTATTGTTGTCTATCATGACTCATCAATAAAACGTTTTTCATTTATTAAACGTACAACAACATTATCATGCAGTGCAGTCATAGAGGAATAACACATTGCTGACTTGAGTTTCGAATTGTTATAGATGTTCCTCCTGAGCAATAATAAGTGAATCTATAAAAAGGCTCTGATAGTTTTAAGTGTTCCCATCGGATGAACAGAAGTCTCCTCCCCAAAGCGTGCGTTTCGCACGCCGCCTGTACTCGCAACTCGAGCTGTCACCAACCACGTTTCATTCCACTTTAAGGTGCAGCCTTCGCACCTTTTATCTGTTGTCGGCAGTCACCTTTGATCATTCAGGAAAAAAGGGGCAAAATGGCTTTCCTCCCCCGTCATGTGTTTGTGTCAGCAGACTAAAGATGCACAACGGTGTTCAAACATCGCTGATCGTGACAGGCGAGAGCTGTCGGGGGAATGCGATCCACCCCCGCATGCTTGCTTTTTTAAAGGGTGACAAAGCCCCCTCCTGTGCATGCTCGCTGTGAAGGCGTACGACGTAAATGAGAAATTTGTAAATCTGTTTATTTTTATTTGGCAAAGTGATTCGTACGTGCGGTCGGGGTTTCCCACAGAGCCAAAGATCTAGGAGGTTTGCGGCCTGCGGTAGACTGTCACCGAATCGCAACAGATCTGAGAAAGCTGACGTGAACCATTCTGAATATTTTACCGACTGAACCTCCTCGGGGACAAGTTTCTTATTATTCAGGAGTTTCTGGTTAAATGACATTTATTTGCACAGTGCAGCGGCATGTTTTACATGTTATATATATATTTATATTCATGTCAACACCAAATACTTTGTGTGAACATTCATTTGCGATTCACAAATGGCACAAACATTTGTTAGGAGAGTAGGCATTCTTTCTTTATCAACCACAAAGTTTCTTTTGTGCATTGGTAATGTAAAATGTTTCTTATATGTGTGCATTGGCCGTGGTTATAGAGCTTTGCCATGTTAAATATTGTAGTTGCTGTTCATAAACCTTTGTTATAACAATCCATTTGTCACTTTGAAAGTCTGTTAATAGAGCTTGGTGTGAATGCTTTGTTAGGAAAATTGTTTCACATTTACTGTGCTTTCTGTGTTGTAGGCCATTACACTTACACCAGGAGTGCAGAAGGATTCCCATCGCTGGCTTGCTGAAGTTAAGGTACGTTGTTTCTTTAGCACGGCTCTCGATAGTCATTTCTTTAGCATATATAATTAATCTTAACACAACTAATGTTCTTTGTTGTCTCAGATAGACCGATTAAAACATCTTCCACTGCAGTTTGAACAGATTTTATTTTCAAACTGTATGTGACACTTTAGGGTTCATTTACATGACAACATTTTAAACCAAAAATAGGAATCTTTTTATGCATTATGGGTGTTTGTTTACACGACAATGGCGTTTTGAAGTCCAGGGGCCGGGTGCACCAGCCGGACGTTGTGAAAAATATTTACACCTGTTGCACCATCTGAAACTATGACCAGATGAAGGTACGCTCAGCTTAGATGATGCGCGTCACCGCGTATGTGCTTAACCGCAGTAATATTTAGACGCCATTCGCATTTACTATGGTTATAAACTTACATTTACCTCCGCCAGCTAATAGATTACAAATGAGAGCTTTGACTCCTCACGTTTGCCAGTGCGCTCTCCCTCAAGATGCGAGCATCACGTCACGCAGACCCATCAAACACAACCAGCACATTAATTAAAGAAAGCCTTTACCATTTGCACAATTTGCAGATTTATTCTAACAGCTCTGGTTTTAAGCGAAATGAACTAAAAGCTTTTAATAAATTCTCTACTTTGTCTTTGTAAATATTTATGTATTTTATGATATCATTTATTGGTCCGGTCTCTCTACCATGCATGAAAGCACACTGCTTGTGTATCCTGTGCATTATCCTGTGCATTAGACCAATGTCTCGTCACAATTCATTATTTCTACTTTTGCCACAGAAAAAGGTCAATACTTTATGCTTACGCCTACCCTTGACTAGACGTAAGTTTTAGTCTCAGACGTGCGCTAGATGGTGCAACAGGTGTAAATTCTACGTCCGACGTAAAGCGCATTTTACGTCCAGACTAGTCTTATGACCAGGTTTACGCCCAGCTGGTGCAACCGGCCCCTGAAAACTAAAACTTTTGAAAATATGTTTTTAATATGTTTTTTAAAACATATGTTTTTTACCAGTGCATTATAGTTTGAGTAAACCACAAAAACACAAATCTGAGAAAACATTGATTTCGTGCACATGCATTTTACCAGTCACTCTAGCAGGGGTCTTCAACGTTTTTTGGGTCGGGGACCCCTTAGATGAGAGAGGCATGGAGCAGGGACCCCCTGATACTAAATGTGTAAAACAGATATTTAAGTAAGCAATGAGGTACGAGAGGCTGCTTTTTTTATTAGGCACAACTCAAAGTGGGGTTAAGTACAACTATTGACCAGTGAGAATCAAGGACTGGAACTGTTTTATAAATAGAAACAAACCATATTGTCACACAGCCATACTATATTAAGACAGTACAATTACACTATTATGCTGTTGTTGTGCATGCATAATTTTTTTTGTTAAAGTAGATTTAGTTTTTATATTAATATAATAATAATAATAATATAATATTATTTTAAGGTTTTTGCAGTGTAATAGATTTTCATTTTACTGTGAATTAGACAAGGGCTTTCAGTTTATAAAGATGACTGATCATGGTGAATGGCAAAAGACTCTCTATTCTGGTGGGGATAGAGGTTGTGCTACATTATAATTCTTTTTTTTTTATTTTTATTTTTATTTTATTATGCTTAAACAAAAAATATACAGAACAGTACAATATATAGAAAAGAGTACATAACATAACATCGTGGGTTACATTACATAAACATAAAAATAAAGATAATTAAGTTAGCTGAAAGGATTGACACCATTGTAGAGTCTTACAAGCAACAGTATTTTTTGAATTCCTCAAGGAAATTAAATATATATCAACATCTTTCTTAAATATGAAAAAAGAAGGAGTTTTCTTTGAGAATTTGCATTTGTGAATATAAAATTTAGCAAGGAGAAGCAGCAGGTTAAGAATAAATTTAAAATGACAAGGGTCTAATCTCATAGTTTCACCAAAGAACACAATTTTTTGGTTTAAACAGAAATTTACAGAAAGACATCTTTTAACAAAATTTGAAAAGTCAACCCAAAATATTTTGCAGTATATACATTCCCAAAATAAATGAAGGATTGTCTCATCAGCCTGATGACAAAAGGTACACAGGGGGGAAATATTATTATTAAATTTAGCAAAGTTATAATTAACTGGGTAGCAGTTGTGTATAATTTTAAAGGAAATCTCAACCACTTTATTAGGTAAAAATATTTTTTCCTTAAGGAGCCAGAAATCTTCCCATACTATATCATCAAATTTATTATTCCAAAAGCTTACGCAAGCAGGTAAAGATATCTGATCTCTGTTAAGGATTGAGCGGATTTTTTTGTTTGATAAACTACTGAGAAGATTTTGATCAACAAATAGATTAGTATTATCAAATATAAAAGAAGAACATAACAGACCTTTAGGGCCAGGATTGACTAAAGGTTTCACACAATCAGGAATTGCCCCAAAAACAATGGCATATTCTCTTGGGGGGACTGGAAAAGAAAAAACTTGCATAAAATGTTCATAAGAGAGCAAGACACCCCTCTCATCTAACAGTTGACTCACTAAAAGTATATTTTTATCAAACCAATTATTTAAGAAAAGAGACTTATTTTTATATTTAATATTTTGGTTGTTCCAGATAAAATAGTTATGTGGAGAAAATTTATAGTTATATATCAGGGACCAGCATATTAAGGCCTGTTTATGAAAACTGGACAAAGTTAATGGTATTTTGGAAATGTTATAATTGCAACGCAACAAAAAATGCAAACCTCCAACTGAACTAAAAATATAATTTGGGATAATATTCCAAAAAGATGTAGGATTGTTCAGGAAAGATTTTATCCACTTAACCTTGAAAGAATTATTCAAAGTGGAAAAGTCCACTAAGTCAAATCCACCCATTGTCCGATCAGCTATCATAACACTCTTTTTAATTAAATGTTTTTTAGATTTCCAAACAAAGTTTACTATCAATTTGTCCAGCATTCTACAAATCTCCACAGGAACATCCAGAGCCATTGCGGGATAAATAACCGAGATAATCCATCTGCTTTGGAAAGTAACACTCTACCTGAAATAGACAGATCACGCTGTAACCAAGAGTTAAATTTGCGTTGAATAGAAAGAATAAGAGGATAAAAATTCAGTTTTGATCTTCTTTTTTGATCTTTACAGATAATTATACCCAAGTATTTAACTTCAGATTTAATTGGAATGTCACAAACTTTATCATTGGCAGAATCTTTTATAGATAGAAGTTCACATTTGTGAATATTAAGAACTAAACCAGAAGCAGATGAAAAGAGATCAATTATATTTAAGGCTACAGAAACTTGTTCTTTATTTTTAAGAAATAAAGTCGTGTCATCAGCCAGTTGGCTTATTAATATAGATTGGTTTGCAACAGAAATACCTTTTAACTCACTAGATTGAATGTGGATGGCTAATAATTGCATAGGAAGCAGAAACAGATATGGCGATATTGGGCAACCTTGACGGATGCCTCTGCCTAAATTAAATCTTTGAGTGGTGCCATGTTGTAATTTAATTGAGGCATTGGCATTATTGTACAAAGTTTGCATTGCATTGATAAAATTGGGGCCAAAACCAAAAATATTCAAAGATTTAAGAATAAAAGGAAACTCAACAGAATCAAAAGCTTTATAAAAATCAAGAAAAAGTAAAAAACCGTCATCAGGAATCAGATCCGAATAATCTAAAATATCAAGAACAAGTCTAATATTGTTTGAGATAAGTCTGTCTTTCATGAAACCCGACTGAAAATCATCTATTATATTATCTAATACACATTTAATTCTTTTAGCAAAAATGATGGCTAGTATTTTATAATCGTTATTTAATAAGCTTATCGGGCGCCAATTATCAAGTAGAGCATGATCCTTTTGAGGTTTAGGAATCAGAGTAATAACACCTTGAGTCATAGAACTTGGGAGAGTTCCTTTTTTAAGGCTTTCTAAATACACTTGGAGAAGAAATGGAGAAAGAGAATTTGAGAATTTCTTATAGAATTCTGATGTCAGACCATCATTTCCAGGAGATTTGTTAAGTTTCAACTTGTCGATTGCCTCAGAAACATCTTTTAATTGAATAGGAGAGTCACAAAGACTTTTTCCAACATCATCAATTTTAGAGATACGGTCTGTGTCAAGAGAATTAAAAAATAAATCTAAATTTTGTGGAGAGTGTCTAGAACGATAGAGATTTTTATAAAAGTCTTCACAATGCTTAGAAATGTCTTTATGATCTTTTATAATCACACCATTAATGTTGAGACTATTTATGGAATTAAGATGATTACGCTGTTTTTCTAATCTAAAGAAAAAATTGGAATTTCTTTCACCCTCTTCCATCCATCTTCTCCTTGAACGAACAAAAGCACCCTTTGCTTTACCTATATACAGGTTATCTAATGAATTTTGAAGTTCAGCTAATTCTACTTTTTGAACATTTGATAAGTTTTCAAAGGGGATACAGGAGAGACAGACAATTCTCTTAACAATATTAAGTTCCTCTGATTTATATTGCTTGGCTTTTAGAGATCCAACTTTAAATAACATTAATCTAATATGGTATTTTAATAGCTCCCAATTAGAACTAAAATTATTTTCAGCTTAAGCTTTATTAAAAAAGAGTTGAATTTTAGAAATTATAGATAGACATGTTTCCTCATCCTCTAATAAAGCAGAGTTTAGTTTCCAATATGAACTATATGTTCTTGAGTAAGATGAGTTATCAAAGGATAGAAAAATAGATTTATGATCGGACAGTGGAGTAGGCAAAATTTCAACCTTATCAACATAATCAGATAGAGAGTCAGATATTAACCAGAAGTCAATCCTAGACCTCAATGAACCAGAGCTGTTAGACCAGGTAAACTGTGAAGCATGAGGATGTTTTTCCCTCCAAATGTCAGTCAGCCCAAAACCAGAAATCAGTTCACATAGGCCTGATGATCCATTAGATATTCTAGGTGGTGATCTATCCAAAGAGCTGTTCATAGTTTCATTAAAGTCTCCACCCAAAATAATATACAAATTAGACTATTTAGATTTAAAATAGTTTAAGTGTGTTTCTATTGAATTAAACAGTTTCAAGTTATTTTTTGCATTGTTAAATCCATAGATATTGCAGAGAACAAAAAAACAATCATTTAAGGTAACTAATAGAAAAAGAAAGTGACCTTCAGGATCAGAGATTGTCTCTATAATTTTACCCTTAAACTTGTGCTTTAAAGTTAAGACTCCTGCTGAAAGATTAGAACCATAAGAAGAAAACAAATCATCACCCCATTGTGATTTCCAAAATTTTAAATCACTTGAGTTTGCATGAGACTCTTGTATGAAACAAAAATCAGAGCTAAGAGATTTAGCATACAAAAAATAGCTTTACGTTTTATATCATTACGTAACCCACGTGCATTAATTGAGCAAACAGAAAGTTTAGGAAACATTAGAACAATATAATACCAGTCAGACCATGACAACCTGTAAATAGAAAATTACTCGTAAACAAATAGATTAGGGTCAAATCGAGAGAGAGAACGAAAAAAATGTAAAAAAATAAATAAATAATAATAAAATAGTAATAATAACATATATATTTTTTTCTCTCTTCCTTTTTTGTCCCTTTGTCCTTTCTAATAAACTGTTAAGATTTCAATGAGGATTTTGAAAATTGAGAGCCGTCATTTAAGTCAAAAACCATGACAAAGGCTGTAACTTAAGTCGAAAATCACAATAAAAGCTGTAACTTAAGTCAGAGACCTTGACGACAACGGCAGAGCAATGCCACTAGCAATACCATCTAAATCAAATCAATCAGCGACCTCCATGTCTTGCAAAAGAAGTTCTTTGCCATCAACGTAAGCCTTTGGACCAACGAAGTAGGCGCGGTTCCCTTGCTGCCGGGCTTTCTCAACAAGTGGCCAAAGTTTATTACGCTGCACGCGATCCTCGGGGGACAAGTCTTCTGCAAAACGCAAGTGATGCGTAGCAAGATAATGAGAGTTTTTTGCAGCTTTCCAGAGCGCATCCCGAAAATAACGCATTGAGAACTGAAGAATAACTCCACGAGGTTTTTTTGGACCAGATGGGAGAGTGCCGTCGCTCTTTACTTTTCCCAAACGGTGTACCACATCAATCAGCTCGTGAGATTTACCAGCAAAAGCTGGGACAACAGCATCGCATATATCCAGAACCTTCTGCCTGATGTTTTCTCCTGGTTGTTCAGGTAAACCGTAGAGACGTAGATTCCATCTTCTTTTGTATCTGGAGAGATCCTGTACTTTATTCTCCAATTCACAGATTCGTTTTTCAGCATTTGTCATCCGTTTATCAACTCGTTCCACACGCCCCTTTACATCTTTAATTTCTTCTGTCAGAAATTCGACAGAGACCTTAACCTCTTCGATGCCTTTATCGAGGATGTCGGCTCTTTCATTGATGACAGACTTGAGTGATGTTATTATCATCATGGCTAAAGGGGAATGCAGATCTTCATCATCATCAACGTTTTTGCCTTTTTTGTGCGCTGGTTCCTTTATCGGAGTTTCAGGCAGAGGAACAGCTGAACCCGAGCACGAGTCGAAGTCCACAGTAACATTTGCACCAAGTTCCAGAGATGGATCCATCGGCTTAGATTTGCGCTTTTTATCCTTTGTCATAGTTTATACGTTCTTTCAACAGTTCGAGCACGTAACTCGAATGTGTAGGCCTGACTAACTAACGTCTAAATAAACGATAGGGCTAAATGACGACAATTAACATCCAAAATGAGAACATGAAAGATAAAAAAAAGTATCAAAATAGACCCCTAAATAATCAAAGAGTGATTTCGAGTAGAATTTAGGTAATGTTACAAGAGATGCACTTTAAATTACATGTTTCATAAAAATTGTTCACGGACTGATTCACTCACACTGTCAACTTCACGCCGCCATTTTCTCCCTCCGCTACATTATAATTCAGAGGTTTGTTGCCTTTCTCATTGATCGTCATTGTCACGAGTTTGAGTAACGCAGGTTTATTTTCTGCATAGCTTCATATCAGACTCAGGAGAAAACATGCATTGAGTCCACGCGCATTTCTTTGGGGCAACTTTTTGAGAGGCGGATTTCAACCTGACTTTAAATCTTGCACAAAGCACCATCACGGCGCACGTTTCATTCATTTTTAAATGCGAGCGATAGTTTTGTCACAGCTTATAATGCAGACGCGATGTGGTGTCATTTGACTGTTGAATTAGCGTTTTAAATCTGAACCGCGTGAAACAGCCGTTCAAGTTCAGAAATATAGATAAGACAACATGTCGCATTAATTCTAAATTAACATTCTGAAAGAAAGACACCCATTCCTATAAGATTTACCTGTTTTATGATGGCTTTTCTGTCACTACTGCTGCTTCCTAAGTGGACATTAATAATCTTCAGATATTTTATTTTGGCCGCTGGCTAAACTGAACGCACGCATATGCAGCCATGCACGAGCACAACTTAAAGGGGACATGTAACGTTTTTAACATATACTTAAGTTTTAAGCAAAAAATATCTTGTGGTTAAACATCATTTGGCGGACCCCTTGCGGACCCCCGGTTGAAGACCCATGCTCTATAGGTATGCGTGAGTGCTTGACAACCATAATAAAAATGGTACCGGACTGTGTATGTGGTACTTAAGATACTGAGTTTATTAATGCTTTTCCAAATTAGTTTACAAAATTGTGATGCAATCTGGGAAAACCGGTTGGATGTCACGCTGTAATGTTTAAAAAAAATTCTTTTTTGGTCAAATTTGGGTTTTCATTAAATTACTATTCTATAGACCCCTTCACAGTTCACGTCACAGGCGGTTCCCACTGCGCATGTCGGGGTCAGAAAAGTCATTACAGCAGATTGAGTTGCGTATTATTCGGTATAGTCAAAAATGCCTACTTGCGTCGTGGGCTTTGAAAATCGCACAAGGTCTGCCGTTAAGTTTCGGGATTCTTGCAGAATAAAAAAAACACCTGTGGCTGCAAGCATTAAACCTGCAGACTAGGACAATGCAAATATCAAAGAGGCTTGTCTTTGTAGTTCTCACTTTATTTCAGGTAAGCCATCATTTTTTCAGCCCTGTTAGATTGAACTAGAAAGCCTAAATGGTAGGAACAGTTTGACCCCATGCTGCGCGCGCATCCGATAGTCATTCAATGTTTACAAACCTTGAAGGGGTCTATAACATCTTGTTTATCAACTCGGAAAATATCATGGCAAAATTAACTTAAAATTGTGATTTATGGTGGCAAGCTGAAAAGATTGCGTCTTTAATATTTAAATCTAAGACGATGCCCAGACCACCGGAAATGCAACACAATCGCCCATAGCTTCCCTCTCTTAACACTACAAAAACAGTTCACATATCAAAATAAACTAGATAACCTGTCCTGTGTTAGCCCTGAGTAAACTATGGCAAGCAATTTTTTCAAAACACAATTACTGTGAGATTGCGGAGCATATGAGAGCAGTTGAGTATGAATGAGCTGAACTTTAATGCCCTTGATTTGCCTCAGTGTGCTCAACCCTGGTTATGTCAGTGCCGTAAACGATTTTATAATGGACTATTTCACATCCA
The DNA here is from genome assembly GCF_027580225.2 of Misgurnus anguillicaudatus. Taxonomy (NCBI): domain Eukaryota; kingdom Metazoa; phylum Chordata; class Actinopteri; order Cypriniformes; family Cobitidae; genus Misgurnus; species Misgurnus anguillicaudatus. Next base: position 4,199,143 of record NC_073354.2, on the reverse strand, counting down.
GAGATGAAGGATGGAATGATGGAAAAGGTACTGAAAATGAGGAGTCCGATGAAGGTACCCCAGTCATGCTATTGTCCTCTTATACTGGGTCAAGGTGCCCTGTGCTTGTTACTCTAAATGAAATCTACAAGGTAAAACTAGTCCTGTTACCTAAACATACAAGGGTTGATCAAAAGTTCAAGACTATATGCCCATGATAAACAATGTAAAACTTACTTCACTACTTACTGAGTTGCTGTTGTTTTTTTTTGTTTTTTTGAGAGGAAAAGTTTATAGTCTTTATAGTCCAGGGTCACTTGTAGGAATTCTTATGGAGAGCATTAAACATTGAGGATTTAAAAGAAATTTAGATTTAGACAATTTTTATTATTTGGTTTCCAATCATGGAGTCTTTAAAGTAATGTTATTGTATGGTTGGTTGTTTCTAAAGTATAGCCAAAAAAGTCAGTAAAATAATATCTTGATCCTTTTCCTCATGATATTGCATGTCACATAAAGAGCCAGTCTTAGACTTCTAGGAGACCTAAGCAAAACTTTTTGAGGGGGTGCTGTCAGCTCGTTCATTTAATCCCTTTCATTGTCTCTGCTTAAATGTAGTTAAAAACAAAATATCAAATAAAATGTTGTATTATCTTATAGCTGTATATTTTTGCAATACAGTATGTGCATTACTTTGACACTGTTATATTTTTACATATTACAATGTCCACTGCCACATACATTCATTAATAGATGTAAAACATCAAGAAAACTAATTGAAAGTTATTAAAAAAATAAATCCCAAATAGCTGTCAGAAAAACTATAACAAACAACTGAATAGATTTTGAAAAGCACTTTCTATTCGGAGCTCTGTGGAGTACTCTGACAGCCTAAGGTCTAATGCTTGGGAGATAATTTAAATGAGACTATTCAACATTTATCACAATTGCACGCACATAATTTTCTGTTTTAATTATAAGCATTTACTGGTTAAGCCTTTATTCTGAAAAAAACTTTTACAGTATATGCTCAGCAGTATTAGAATATTCGTGGAATATTAGAAATGAACCCATATGCATTTTTTTCTATTCTGTGTTGGTACTGAAGATGCTTTCACTTTCCATTTATTATTCTGCATTTTCGTTATTTTCTACAACTCATATTTTGAATAAGGGGCTTCGATGAGTTTTATTTTTGTGAGGGTGGGGTGGTATGCGCCCGTTGTTTGTAGAGACAAGCTTTGCCATCATCCAACATGAATTCCTGACATTAGGTTTGTTCGACTTCATGCAACGCAGCAAAAAATGACGGACAGGAGACATCAAAGTACCACGAGAATGATTCAAGAAAACATATAAAGGAGTCTGCTTTCGAATCGCTCTCGCGCTACTTTGATGTCATCCACCTTTTTGGCGTTCTTTGTCATACACATGCTTGTTGAGGATGCACAGGGTGTCTACGTACATTCGAGACGTAAACTTATCAGTTTTGTATAAGACACAAAACGCTGTAAAACCTTATCACTGTAGAATTCTGAGGCATTAATGATATCAATTAAAACAACATTTATACATAGACATTGCAAAGTGAGTTTTATTGGAGTGGATTGGAACAAATGATGGTCATGGGTTACTCCTCTCTTATTACACGGCTCTCTGGAATGCTTGATTCTGATTGGTCAGTTGAGACATTTGCAGGTTCGTTCTTTTCAAATAATAACCGCTCCAAAGTAATAACGCATAGCCGGTTCAACTTGCATGTTTTAAATCCCTCCGCGCCAACAAAGATTACTGTTTGGCGCCATCTTGTGACAAATCTTGTGAAGTAAAGAATGGAAAATTTTGACATTCATTTTAACATGTACGGAAAAAACAAAACATTTAAACAGCGGATAGAAGAACGAACAACGACAAGACACAGAGAGCTTACTGAGACTGAACTTGACAAAATAGAGCATGACAGCTACGAAGCCAACACACAAAAAAATACAGAATGGGCATTAAAACTTCTCAAAGACTTGCTAAAAGAGAGAAAAATGGAGACAGACAAGTATGAAGCAGCGGATCTTAATAAGGTATTACGATCATTTTATGCATCTGTGCAAAGTTTCGCGGAAGGATAAAAATGTTAATTTAAAGCAAATATGCCAATAAAATGTTTCAAATTCATATTCATGTCCAGTTTTTTTTTCTTATGTGGCAAGTAGCCATGTAATAAGCGGGATAATGTATAGGCAGCCGGTAGTTATACACACAAAATTATCTCGTAACTTCACAGCCTTGGCAAGTATACTCAAATTAGATGTGTCAATGTATGGATCCGCGCTTATCCGGTCTTAAAGGGACAGTTCCTCTTATAAGAAATGCTTATGTTTGATGTCAATGAAACTGCAATAGACAAAAGGAAAATCACTTCAATAGCTTTAAAAAGATGAATTATATGTAATTTATAGAATGAAAACATATTTATTTATTTATTTATTTATCAAGAAATGCATTATTTTATTTTCCTCATCACTTTTTTTGCTGATCTGAAAATCTTTTAATCCGTGACTCAAAAACCATAATGTAAAAATGTTTGGCCTTGCCACAGATGTACAGATTACTGCAAAATGAAATGTCTGCAGATGTTAATAGTAAGGGGATGCCACTTGCACACTTATCAACCTATTTATTAAACATTGTTTGGGGTACTAGTAAAAGTGCTTACATTTTAATTGATATTCTAAATTGCCCATCAGAATGAAATAATAATAATTTTTGTGTATATGTGTTACAGTGTGCATTTTGTTCTTGCCTCGTGGTGTTTGGGTTCCTTCCTTCTTTTTTGTCCTTGGCCAATCACATGCCTGATGTCTTATAATACAGATGTTTGCTCAGTGTCTCTGTCTGTGTGTTTAGACGAAGCTCAACTGGCTGTGTGAAGAGGTGCGCGAGCGTGACGCCAATGAGAGGAGACTGAGGAGGACACTACAGGAGCACAGGGAAAAAACAAAAGCTTTGAAACACAGCAGAGACTCAGAGCAGCGCAGCCTCCTGGACCGAATTACCCAACAGGACCGGCTTCTTCAAGACATCCAATCAGAGAAGAGAAGTACTTACCCCAGAAACATCATCACTGTAGTATTGTCAAGTCATATCACATTAGTCCACAGCATATTGCACTACTTTACCATAATATTTGGGTGCGGATCCACCCCAGAGTCTGTTGCTTTTGGGATTCTAGTAAACCTCTTTTGTTGTTACTAGTTTGGTGTTTGACAACAAAGCAGTCACAAAACATGAGGCAGATGTGCAAGTATTAGTGATTCGGTTCATAAATTGTTTCAGATATTTAATAAAACTACACTGAAAGTACACAAACATAACAGTTTTAGCAGAACTTGTGAAAAATTATTGTAGTACCAGTTTGTTACTGCCAATTCGAAAAAACTGTCATGTTCACATTTTGATGCCGTGAGAAATCAAATTAGAAATCTGGTGGACATCACATTTTCTTATATTATTGATGGAAAAAATGGACTGAAACCTCATGTGATCCATGGGTAACCGCCATGGATTATGTTCATAGTTATTGTTTATAGACAAACTATATTTGCGCTTCCCATTAAGCAAAACTTGCCCATAGCTTAAAAAAAACACCCTTACACAAGATGAAATTATAAACGGATTGAAAATATTTACTACAAAAATCAAACTTCAAAACCATGTTTGGACTTAAAGCACTTTTGAATGATGACCTTACGATACATTCACACGGGGCGTAAGCGTTAACGCTTGACGGAAGGCTTGTCTGAAGCGTGGCCAACAGCCAATCACACTGACCGCTACACATGCCTCCGTCTTCCATAAACGTAATTGGCTGACTCTGCCTGGGTTATTTGCATAAGCCTTAGGCGATCTGATTGGCTGACGCACGCGCTGCCACTTGAAAATTTGAGAAATGTTCAACTTCTGCCACGAGCAACAGCAGTTAGGACTGTCACAATGGTGAAATAATCGTCTCATCGCAATTGTTTGACCTCATCGTGATGATTTCAGATCACCGCAATGATTGCGCATCTCTTTAAAAAACACAAGGGGGAGCTGCAGAGCCTGTATAAATGAGACCGTATCATATGGTGCTCCTTAACTGACAGTGTGATGCGATGCATTGCAAAGCCATTCAATACAGTAGAAAAACGTTGATAAGCAGTACAAACTGCCAGGTAAAACATACATTTCTGAAACAGCAATTTCAAATTTAGGGAAGTGAAGGATGCTATTCTTAAGGATCTGTAAGGAATTGATTTTTTTGCAGCCACTACAGACATAAGACAAAAGATTTAATTTAAATAATCACAACAATGTGTGAAAATTATTTCATGAACAAACAAACAAAAAAATGTATGAGAATTACATGTCAAAACATTAAAAGTAATCATCATAATTTATTAGGCAAATAACAGTCAGCCAAATTTCATAATCGTGACAGCCCTAACGGCAGTGACGCGGCGCCGACGGATCCACAATTCAGTTCGGCACGCATGAGGTCACCCATTAAAAGTGAATGGGAAGCATTAACGCTTATGCCCCCTGTGAATGTACCGTTAATGACTCATCGAATAATTTTTACTCCTGAAAGTGAGGGCGTCGTAAGAAATGTCCACACACCCCTCACCTCAAATGTTCTCTCATTTCATGTCCACTAAATTTGGTGCCTTTATCCCCAGAGCTCATGAGTGCTCTGAATCGCTCCTGTTGAGCTCCCGTTGAGATATCAAGTACGTGAGCTCGTCCACGGTCAGGTCTGTTCAATCCAGCTCGAAAGAAAAAAACATGTAGGCAATCACAGCTGAAGGGATCTTGCTTATAGACTCCGCAGTTGTAATAGAAATGGGGCCGGAAAAGATTGCAGTCGGTGTTCTTATGCTAATATTGAGTTTCACCCTGCTGCTCAGAGTACATTTCTCTATGACGGCACTTTTCAGTCAACCTACTTGACTTGTTTCTGAAAATAAAGAAAACTTGTATTGTAAACTTGTATTGTATAGCAACAGGGGCTAAAGCCTTCAGAGCCGAACTGATTAATTGTCATAATTGTCATTCTGTAATTAAATTCCCCTGTAAATAGGAAGTCTGGAGCGACTTCCGTATTTTGACATATTCCGTAAAACAGAATATTAAATGAGAGCAGGCGTGGCTTGTGTTTTTCATTATAAATTGATTGGATCTAGAAAAGTAGGGGTGTTTCATTCAGTGATGGAACTCATTTGGAGGGGGCGGGGTTAACAGATGCTCCGCCCAATCATCAGAGACGGGTAATGCTGCGTACACACCAAACACAAAGCAACACGTTTCTTATAGTTGTATATTTCACTTAGCGCGAAAGACGCGTTTAAGGCGAATAGCGTTGGCCCTCGCACATGAATAAAAAAATTATAATAATTTATCATTATAAATTTGCATGGCTTATGTGTGATTTATTACATTTGGTGTTAAGCATTAATATTATCTTTCAGATCTTCTTGAAAAAAGTCGCAAGAGAGAAGAGGAGGTGAGAAATCTCCAGGTTAGTATAAAGAAGTTCGCATTAAAGTTTAGCCGTAATAAATGGAAAATTCCCAATCTGAAATAACATGCAATCTAACTTGCACTTGAACTGTAAGATGCACACACAGTTTTCTCATTTTAGCTGGTGTGATGCATCTTCATAACCCTGCACTTACGTAACTCCTTGTACATGTGCCAGGTGTGTTATCGTACCGTCTCACCCGTTCGTCTGCATACTTTAAAACTTCATCTACTATGACCATCTGCTGTGCTACTGAAGCACCTGCTATCTTGCCTGTATTATGAATCTGTCCCTTGGTGGCGATAGAAACCAGCAGCATGCACCCAGACAATAGAAAGCAGATTCAGTAATTACACCTGGCCCTGGATTTCTCCCAGGTGTTGCTTTTGACTGACAGTGTAGAAACCTCACATCTCCTGAATAGCACTTTTTGTGTCTAGTCAAAGTCACCTCTGTTTCTGTTCTTATTTTCAGGATCGAATAACTGATCTCGAAACGGTAGGATGTTTTTCTGTTTTTCTTAATATGTGTCATAAAAGCAGTCAGATTGTTCTGTTCAACAGCAGTTTTTTAAGAATAAATTCAGCCCCAAGCACTAACAGACAGTTTTTTCTGTCTTTTTTATTCAAATGCATTGATGATATTAGATTGGAGAGACATCTTCACTTACGCTACTCAAGGGACTAAAGCCCAGAGTATTTTCAAGTTTTTTACGTGTCTGCAAATGTACATGCAAAGCATAGTTTGACGAATGCACATTGCAACAAAATGCAATGCATCTCCTGTAGGTCCATGCGCGACCTACGCATACAAAGTATGCACGGTTACAAAAATCTTACAGTGCGCGCTAGAGGTGACCCCGAATAGTCGAAGATTTGATGCTTTGATAGGAGAAGCCTGATCCGACCAATCTTACATTCGAATCATCGCAGACGTGTTAAGAAATGAGGATGATTCAGTTTTGGCTGTATAAGGGCCTAATCACACCAAACGTGTTTTAAACACTTGGAAACGGAAGGCAGTGCGACGCGGCTTTTATATTGCTAGGCAACCACCGAGTCAGCTGTCTTGTCAATCAAATACTGTAGCGTGAGCACTCTTTTGCTGTTAACTGTCATATTAGCAGAAACTTTAAAAAGAGGGCGTTTGCTCTGACCTTGTTTGAGGGTGAGAGGTGCACAAACACGCAGGAGAGAGTGAGCGAGTGGAGTCACCACAACAAAAGGCCCGCCTCTCCCCTCATTCGATTGGACAATGGAAAGACGTGAAAGACGTTGGGCGCTTTTCTGCTCTCAGTGCCGCTTCAAAAGTGCGTACTGTGGCTGGCGCAAAAAACTGCAAGGCATTCGGTGCGCATAAACAGCGTGCATACGCTTCCTGCCCATAGAATATCATTCAAACAAGGTGCCTGCAACTGCCATAAACGCGTTTGGTGTGATCAGCCCCTAAAGGGGATTGCACACCGGGCGCACATACTTAGCGCCGCACCGTTCTAAAAAACTAAACACATTGTTTAGTTACGCACACTGGCGCCAACAGGTGGCGCCTGTCCGCGGCGCCCAGCTACAACTCAGGAAGTTGCTCAAATCCTAGTCTCGCGTAGCCAGACCTTCAATACTGAAGGTCTGGTGTTTTTCGCAGCTTTTTCTGGACAAAGCCCACCCACGAGCTGTTTGACCGACATGTCAAACAACCAATCACAGTTTGTTTCATCTAAGCGTCACGTTTCGGACTCCCCACAATAACGAGCCGGCTGGCAACAAGTCAGTTATTGAAATAACCAGCCGCAACCGAATAGCATCTAAATAAACAACATTACTCACCATAGAACAACGTTGTGCACTTCATCAACAGCCACACCAATGAGACGCTCCCGTTAAACGTCTGTTTGAAGCATATCTCTTCACTTTTTAACACATACAAGCAATTCAGGAGAACCAAACTTTTTGACTCCACTAACTGCCTCAAGCAAAACTCTTGGACGTCTTTTAGAGAGTCGATGCCGCGAACTTTGCATATTTTTGAGAATCCAATGTTTAGCTGATCCTGATAACTGCTCATTATTATCCACTTGAACACGACTGATTCTCTTCCTCAATGGAACATCAGAGCTTTGTTTTCCAGGGACCCAAACTAATCGCGACACTCGCGTCTCCTGGAAATCCGTTTTTTTTTCAACCAATCAAAGACGACTTTAACATTCTCACAGGGTTTCCAGAAAAGTGTACGAAAAACATCAGACGTTCAGCCAACAGTTTGTGGGCGTGACATCTGAGGCTGAGACTACTCAAATCCCTGTCAGGCCACAGAGCGCCACTCACATAGTTTAACATTAAATAACATCATATTTGTTCCAAATCATTAATGATTAACATTGGATGCTAACGGATATATTTAGCATTTTGAGGTAGACGCTATCTGACTAAGCTCGCACTATTTAATGTGCACTTCCAGTGTACGATACCTCTGAGTTGTACTGGACGCGACTCGACGCGGCACTGAGCTTTATATTAACAATTATAAAGTTGACTATTATACTTAGTTAATCGTAAATTGTTTCAGTATGCTTATGACTTGCGAATGTATTGCTCAGTTTACCTTAATAAACCAGGCTTTTTTGTGCTCTGGTTACTACCCGAAACCCTAAGTTTTAAAGTACGAGTAAAAGCGATACAGACCCCGTCAGGCTATGGTAGACATGTCATTCAACCTATTTAAAGTCGATGTACTATCACAAGGGTCTTGAAAATGTATTATGAAGGTTGAAAAATTACATGGTGTCGCTTTAAACAAAATCATTCAAAATATTTTTATTATCATGAAAATACCTGAAACAATTTGAAGAACAGTGATATAAATATTCCTGTAGACATTTCCTGGAATAGTGTTTGTAATGCTACTTATGGCACAAAGGGTGTTTCTGCACGAGAGCACCCCCTGGCTTTTGGATGTGCCGGGAATTCACCGTAATTCATTCATTGAGAAAACGCGCATTTGCACGGTTTATTGTTACACCCCTAATGTGCATGATGTCATCATTTTCACAAATTTGCATTTTTGTACACAAAGACGATAATGGTAAAATTGAAAAGAAAAAAAAATGGAAGAAACAGTGTCATGTAAACACCCCTTAACCTGATAAGGAACACTGTGCCGTACACGGTACACCCCCTCCCTTGCACGTGAGGCTGCATTACGTCATTGTAACTTTGAAGCATTAAATCTTCAAAATATACGGTCATGCGGCACATCGTTGTAAAGCTCAGACTTTCGGGATTCCATTAAGCGCACACACAAAGCATCATTTGATTTATAGCAGTCATAAAACTGTAATCTAGTTGTTAGTTACCTGAATCAGGTGGCGCCAATTTAGGATATTTACTTACCTTCAAAATCTTCCCTTTATCCGCTTCGGTGAAATTGTCCAAAACAAATTGTTCATAAATCCCCAAAAGTCCAAGGAAATGGAATATCCAAGCCTTTTAATCCAAAACGATTTGTTCATCTCACAATCTTGACGTTTCTGACCGAATTACGATATAAATAGTGTATACAATTAGTTCACTAACGGACATTCGTTCGAATCTCACTTTTCATTCACGATTTATAATGAATATATTCGGATGTCACGTTTATTGTGCAACGTCTGAGGAACAAATACGCCCCCTTGTGGAATTTCAGCCGTTCCATAAGAGGCTACAGGTTTAGTTCACCCCCAAATTGCAATTTCGTCATGGATCACTTGCCCCTGTGTCATTCTGAACCACCGGGTACTTTGAATATCTTCAGAAAACATTTTTAGATATTTTGATGAGAAGCGTGAGGCTTTTTAGGGCTTGATTGTGAAAATCAAACTGCAGTCTATGGGTTAGACAGAAGCCTCTCGGTTTTCATCAAAAATATCTAAAAAATGTGTTCTGAGAACAATCAAAGGACTTTGTGGTTTGGAGGGACACAGGGGTGGGTGATTTGTCATGGAATTGTAATTTTGGTGTGAACTAACCCTTTAATTTGGATACTAAGTGACTCAATTATATTAAGTTTGTTTTCCAATAGTAGAAAAACAAAAATTTTATTGCATATATCCAAGTTAATTTTGTAAACTTTTAAAAGGGCACTACCATAAAAAATCCTCAAAAATCCACTAAAAGCCAAGCCATATTGGATTTAACATGGCCTTTGTGGATTTAAAAACACTTTTTAGCCTAATACATTTTTTAACACATTGCAACAGTAAAGCAGCCCTGAGATTTCATTTACACAGATGTGAAATCTAAAATTACTGTCTGTTTGTGAATTGCAACAATAGTATTTTCTTTCAGGAAATGCAAATCTAGTGCACATGATGATGCGGTTTAACCGAGACAGTTTTTGTGCTTTGGTACAGAATATTCTATCTCAAGTTAAATAGCTGAAATGTTCCACACCTCAGTACACTATCCGCAATAGCGTAACGATTTCTGTTAAATGTCTGAATTACCAATCATTACCTAGCTAAGAAGTATGCCGTCGTTTGTTAAAAGTATTGACGCCTGCATTGACTCGGCAGTATTTATGCAGTTTGAAAAATAAGCTATCTGACGGCCAGCCCACCAATCACCATTATGTGCTACGGCTGGCTGACGAACATTTAATTAGCTTCTGAAAACCTTCAGCCTTTACTCACGGCTCCGACTGTTTACATCATTTTGCTTAGTACGACAACAATCTAGTGTCAAGAATTTACCCTTATATCTTCTGGGAGATGCACTTATTTAGATGGCTCATATAAATAGGATGAAGGCATGAATATTTCTGTGCTTCTTTTCCAGAGCACCAGGCTGGCCTTGGATCATCTGGAATCGGTTCCTGAGAAACTCAGTCTGCTGGAGAACTTTAAGGATCTTGAGGTTGGATGATAGGTGATGTTGGGATCGAGATTTCAGTCGTCTCTAAAATATATATCATAGGTGGTGTATGTGGTTTCAGGAGTCACAGAGGCAGAGAGAAATGGTGGAGCAACGTTACGTCAAATATAAGGAGATAGTTGGAAACCTCCAACATCAGCTTGAGGAATCTAAGAGAAGGATTCAGGAATACAGGGTAGGAAAAATTCAAGCAAAGTCACACTCAATCACATCAAACTTCACGTCTATATCCACACAAGTACATAGTTACATTATAGTTACATTAGTAAATAGTTTACTCATTTATTTATTTGTTCATTTTCGACAAGAAGCAAGGGTAACCCTGTCATGAACGAGAAGGAATCCGCGCATGTTACAAGCTTTCTCACGCAAAGTAAAGCCCACAAACCCTCTCATGCGTGGAAAAGCATGCAGTGCGCATGTTAATGTGAAACTATGATGATAATAATAATAACCATCGTCATGAAAGCCTGCTATAGGCCATATGTCTGACGATCGTCGATTCACAATATTATCGTCTATCGGCACATCCTTAATCGTGAGCCTCAAACAAGATTGTTTATTCCTTCTTGTGTAAACCTTGTTCACACAAAAGACCGCTTGAAAACTGGCCAATCTCAACATAACACCAACTGTGACGTTACAGTCGTGATGTACTCCTCCAACATTATATTACACATTAAATTAAGTTCAATGTTGTTACAATGCCTAAAACAAAGTTATGACTGCTGAGTAAGCGCTATATGCTATGCTATATGCTAGCATTTAGACTGAAGTTCTACTTTTGACGTTACAGTTACGTAGGGCTGGGCGATGTGGCCCAAAAAATATCAAGAAAATGTTTTCCATATCAGTCGATATCGATAATTATCATGATAAATAACAAATCTTTATTTCTGCCAAATTTAAAGGCAGATTTTTGCTCCTGAATGAAAAATTTAAAAAATTTAAATTTTGAAATTTGTAATTATGGTTTGAAACTACTTTTTATTCAGAACATGATAAATACAATACCAAAATCTTGCTTTAAAAGTCACATACTTTCTGATCCAATTTTTTAAACCCTAGTTAGTGTGTAATGTTGCTATAATAGCATAAATAATACCTGTAAAATGATAAAGCTCAAAGTTCACAGCCAGGTGATGTATTTTCTTTAACAGAATTCCTCTTTCAAAGCCTACAGTCAACGGCCGGTTTGGACTACAGCCCTCTACTTCCTGCTTTAATGACATCACTAGAACAGTTTGTTGACTAAACTCCGCCCACAGGAATACGTCAGTTGCCAGCTAAGCTAACGGCAAGCTAAGCTGCTATCGAATCACAGCACACTAAACAAACTACATAATCAGAACTCGTTACGTATTTCTGAAGGAGGGACTTCACATAACAAGGAAGACATCAGCTTGTTTTTAGGACAGTTGGGCATTTTAACATGGGGGGGGGTGTCTATGGGATTTGACTCCCTTTTGGAGCGGCCAGTCGATGAATTGCAGTTAAATCACTTCCGTGTTGGCTTCACAAGAGCGATCGGAAGGTTGCCCCTTCGGGCTTATCTATATCTTAAAAAATAAAATGTCATTAGCATCACACATAATTACCATCACACTATAACCTGGTGAACATTACTCAAGGCTTTAAAAAATATATTTTACTTGGCTCCGGTTTACAGATTGCTGCCAGTGTTACAATATACTTAATCTTTGGGATAGTGGTTATCTCTAGCATGGTCTATAAATAGCAAAAGGGTGCATCAGACAAGCATGAATGTAATTAACAGCTAATAACCCTGCAGCTCCATCACTAATCTAAAAGTTAGAGACATGGCCAAGTGTTTAGCTGAAATCTATTACATTACATCTATAGCCACACAGAATGTGATTTGAAAACAGTATCTTAACCAAATGCATTACAAAAAAACAAACATTTGCATGGAGGATTTTGATTCATACAATTTTATGGGCATATTCAGGTTTACATTACAGTAGATCAATAGCCATCTTGACTGCATAGTCTTATTGCTTCCATCAATAATGTAGCCATGGTTAAGTTCAATTAGTGTGTAGGCCTAAATATAGGACTATTTTAACAATCAGAAAGATTTTTTATGTAGGCTACGCATCAAAAGAACATAAGCAAGACATTATGACGACACTGCATGTCTGTTTCTCAAGTGCAAAACTTTTTAATGCCCCATTATAATCCAATGAATCTGTCTACACCTCAAAATACATTTCTTATTTATGTTTCTATGCTTTAATGATTACAGCAAGAGCGTTGTAGTTTTGTCGCATCACAAGGAAATTAGGAGTTACATCAGCACGAGTTGAAATCCAAATAACACTTTATACTTCACTGGAAAGAGTCATTTTGTTTCTTTTCCTTTTCGGCCACAAAAATGTCTGTTTACTACAGAAATGAGATGCATCTGTGTATCATACTGCATATAATCTGCTCATTAGGACTAAATTAATTCATGCCTCTGATTGCCATTGTGTTCAACACAGAACTGCTGCAAAAACCTGTTGGAAGTACAACATTTTGACACAGATTATACAGTAAATCTCAGTTGATCTAAAGTACATACAATATAAACAATACAATAGATCACAATTGATCCAAAACGATTACAACAATGTGCAATCCAATAGATTTAAACATTTGTAATAAATGCAGTAATCATAACTTTTTATTAGGGGCCTTTTTTTATATTGAGATTTATAAATCACATGAAAGCTGAATAAGCTTTTTAGTGATGGGTGGTTTGTTAGGATATGACAATATTTGGCTGAGATACAACTATTTGAAAATCTGGGATTTGAGGGTGCAAAAAATAAAAATATTGAGAAAATCGCCTTTAAAGTTGTCTAAATGATGTAGGGTTGTGCCGATAGACGATAATATTGTACAAAAGTCAGACATATGGCCGATAGCTGACCTTTTATAAATTTAAATTATTATTATTATCATCATAGTTTCACATTTACATGCACATTGCTTGAGAGGGTTTGTGGGCTTCACTTTGCGTGAGTGAGTTTATCTTGGACTCTTGCTTGGACCTGAACCCGTGCGGCATGGACACCTTCACCCACATGAACTTGTAATGCACATGACTCAGACTCTTCCTCACACCTGAGCTTTTAATGTGCGTGGTGGCTCTGACATTTCCTTGCACTAGAGAGGTTGTTATGCACGCAGGGGTTTAAAACCAGCGAGTGTGTTGCAGGAAATTTCAGAGCGCCTGGGCTTTAATGATTCGTTCTGATTAATGGCATCAGTTTTAAAAAGGTTGTCATAAATAAGTAAAAAAGAACAAATAAATAAATGAGTAAACTATACTATCGTGTATCGAGGATCTTACAATGGGGCATATCACCCAACATTAAAATGAAGTCCTTTGCCACACAAATTACTAATGATACATACAATTTTTGATATATTTACGGTTCAAAATATCTTCAAGGAACATGATCTTTAATTTGTTGGCTATTGCTACAAATGTACCCATGTGACTTAGAACCTTAGGTTTTGTGGTCCAGGGTTTCAAATCATACAGCATAAATGGTGATATAAATCTGAACTCTGTTTGTTATAGGATGAGAAGTCTGATGCTGACAGTCGCAGTCTTCATCTTACTGGTTTAACATCATCCCTGCGCAGCCAGAGCAATTTCCTTACCAGCACTACACTGTCTAACCATACCTGTAAGTACCTCTTATCTCTAACTGTATATCTATAAATAAAGTTAATGGTTAATCATTTGTATTACAGGCAAATAATCTGAGCTATTTTAATAACTTTTAGAAGGTCACAATAATTATAGTTTTTGAATAAAAAGAATGATAATTGTAGCAATGATCTCCTCCATAGCTCGTCATAATACATCATTTTGTGTAGAATCTAAATAGGTTGATTTGCGCATACAGTGAGGAAAAGAAGTATTTGAACACCCTGCTATTTTGCAAGTTCTCCCACTTGGAAATCATGGAGGGGTCTGAAATTGTCATCGTAGGTGCATGTCCAAAGTTAGAGACATAATCTAATAAAAGTCCAGAAATCACAATGTATGATTTTTTTAGCTATTTATTTGTATGATACAGCTGCAAATAAGTATTTGAACACCTGAAAAAAAATCAATGTTAATATTTGGTAATATTTGAGGTCAAACGTTTCCTGTAGTTTTTCACGAGGTTTGCGCACACTGCAGGAGGGATTTTGGCCCACTCTTTCACACAGATCTTCTCTAGATCAGGCAGGTTTCTGGCCTGTCACTGAGAAACACGCAGTTTGAGCTCCCTCCAAAGATTCTCTATTGGGTTTAGGTCTGGAGACTGGCTAGACCACGCCACAACCTTGATATGCTTCTTACAGTGACACTCTTTGGTTATCCTGGCTGTGTGCTTCGGGTTATTGTCATGTTGGAAGACCCAGCCTCGACCCATCTTCAATACTCTAACTGAGGGAAGAAGGTTGTTCCCCAAAATATCACAATACATGGCCCTGGTCATCCACTCCTTAAAAGAGTGCAGTCGCCCTGTTCTATGTGCAGAAAAACACCCCCAAAGCATGATGCTACCACCCCCATCCTTCACAGTAGGGATGGTGTCCTTGGGATGGTACTCATCATTCTTCTTCCTCCAAACACAATTAGTGGAATTATGACTAAAAAGTTCTATTTTGGTCTCTTCTGACCACATGATTTGCTCCCATGACTCCTCTGGATCATTTAAATGGTCATTGGCAAACTTAAGACGAGTCTGGGCATGTGCTGGTTTAAGCAGGGGAATCTTCCGTGCCATGCATGATTTCAAACCATGATGTCTAAGTGTATTACTAACAGTAACCTTGTAAACGGTGGTCCCAGCTCTTTTCAGGTCATTGACCAGCTCCTCCCGTGTAGTTCTGGTCTGATTTCTTACCTTTCTTAGGATCATTGAGACCCCACTCATTGAGGTGAGATCTTGCATGGAGCCCCAGTCCGAGGGAGATTGACAGTCATGTTTAGCTTCTTCCATTTTCTAATCCAACAGTGGACCATTTTTCACCAAGCTGCTTGGCAATTTCCCCGTAGCCCTTTCCAGCCTTGTGGAGGTGTACAATTTTGTTTCTAGTGTCTTTGGACAGCTCTTTGGTCTTGGCCATGTTAGTAGTTGGATTCTTACAGATTGTATGGGGTGGACAGGTGTCTTTATGCAGCTAATGACCTCAAACAGATGCATCTAATGTAGGATAATAAATGGAGTGGAGGTGGACATTTTAAAGGCAGACTAACAGGTCTTTGAGGGTCATAATTCTAGCTGATAGACAGGTGTTAAAATACTTATTTGCAGCTGTATCATACAAATAAATAGTTAAAAAAAATCATATATTGTGATTTCTGGATTTTTTTTAGATTATGTCTCTCACAGTGGACATGCATCTACAATGACAATTTCAGACCCCTCCATGATTTCTAAGTGGGAGAACTTGCAAAATAGCAGGGTGTTTTAAAATACTTATTTTCCTCACTGTATAATCTACTATGTTAGTGGTTCCCAACCTTTTTTCAAGGCCCCCTAGTTGCCCACAACAATATTTGAAGGCCATTTTCCACATACAGTTAGATAGAACTTGGAATGACTAGACAGATGTATGTTCGCTACTAAAATAGCAAAAAAGAAACATCTTGATTTTTAGCTTATTTTACTGCTTGTTTTGCCAATTTTTAATAATTTTAAGTCATCTTATGGAAACCCCCTGCTTGGGAAACACTGTACTATGTGATATCGGGCTGGTCCAGAGCACAATGTGTTTGTGTGCTGAAACAGCTCACGTGACACTGACACGACTTCATTCATCCCAATGGAAAGCATATTTACACTGAGTCTTTTCTTATCCCCTACATATGTCATTCAGCACAAGAGAAATTGCAATAACATGAACCGATATGCAACAAAAATCCCCAGCAGTAGCATGAAATGAAGCTTGGCATATAAACTAAAAAAGTGGATTAAAAGTGGATAGTTGGATCATTATAAAAACCCTAGCTACAGATGGTACTCAGCCAGAATAAAAACAGCTGAGCTCAGTTCCCCAGCCAAAATCATCTTACATTACTGTGTTTAATGACAAAGATAAACAAATATTACATAAAAGCAGAACGTTCTTGTGATGGGTACAGCACGTCTGTGACCAACAACAGCCTTAGACGATATCACTTTTGATACCAGAACGCATTAAATTATGAAAACAAAGCAGTTTCAGTTTTTGTTTGGGCATAAGGACAAAACGGATAGAGATTTTTTTTTGTATTATACAGTGTGTTATGACTATCAGGCTTATGCACTCACTCTAGACTTACGAATAAAACCACACTTTTTATTAAATGATTTCTTTAAAGTCCTGCAGCTGCGCCAAAAACTCTAGCTACATATACCTGCTTTTGTCTGCTTTTATGACATCATAAATGTCAGTAACTCATTTTTTTCTTCATTTTTGAATGTGCATCCACTTGTCTAGCAATAAGAAATGACTGCCACTATGATTTACAGTTCATGAGGTTAAATATGAATGCCGCTAAGTAATTTGTCAAGCATAAAATATTGCTTAAAGCCATTGTTTTTGTAATAAAATATCCGAAAACCACTTGCATTACACTGCAGATGTGTATTTACACTGATTAGCCATAACACCATTACCACCTGCCTAATATTGTGTAGGTCCCCCTTTTGCCACCAAAACCGCCCTGGCGCGTCAGGGCATGGACTCCTCTAGACCATTCTATCAGAACCAGCATTTAGTTTTTCAGTAATTTCAGCTACAGTAGCTCTTCTGTTGAATTTGGACCACACGGGTCAGCCACGTGCATCAGTGTGCCTTGGCCGCCCATGACCCTGTCAGCGGTTCACCGCTTTTCTTTCTCGAACCACTTTTGATAGGTACTGACCACTGCAGACCGGAAACACCCCACAAGAGCTGCAGTTTTAGAGATGCTCTGACCCAGTCATCCAGCCATCACAATTTGGCCCTTGTGAAAGTGGCTGAGATCCTTACACTTGACCATTTTTCCTGACCCTTGTCCTCAAAGTTGATGTGTTAGAAGCTGGAAAAATGGACAAGCTACTGTAGCTGAAATTGCTGAAAAATTGAATACTGGTTCTGATAGAAAAAAAGGTCTAGTGGAGTCCATGCCTCGATGGGTCAGGGCGGTTTTGGTGGCAAAAGGGGGACCTACACAATATTAGGCAGGTGGTCATAATGTTATGGCTGATGTGTACATTATCCCAAAAGTTCCCAAGGATTTATAAAATTCCTGTTTTAAATAATGGCTCGTCCCATTTCCCCCTTGTAATTGTCGTCCTTTTAGTAACACTCTATTCGCACTATTCTCAGTTTCTGGTTGTAGGAACTGTAGGAAACACGAGTGGACAAACGCATAAGTGGTTGTTATACAGCATTTAACATGCAGCTGTTGTGCCTTGCAGCTAATTCATAAAAATATGTGATCAAACATACAGGTAAAAAAACAATTAATTACCTCATTCATAAACATATGCGAATTTCGTATGTCACTGGATGGAGAAAACATCTCTCATCGTTCCACTCTCTTTTATGACGTCATTAAGCTTCACCTTTGTTATGGTTATTGTGTAATAGCACCGTCAATGTCCTACATATTGTGCCTTTAACATTGTTACTTTCTTTAAAGTCGCAATAATATTGAAATAATAAACACCAATTTTTTTGATTGTGGTATTTTTTACAAATGATTACCTGTGAGCGTAAGGTCTTACCGTGGGTTCATACCAGCCGCGTTTGAGGCGTCAAAATCGCGTCTACCATGTCTAGTTTGCCACTTGAACATTTCGAGTTTACTTGCTTCATTGAAATTGTAATCATCAAGACATTCACACGCAAATTCGTGTCATGGGAGGGCCTTCCGTAGGCTTCTGCGACTGTAATCACTTCACTACTAGAACAAGCTCCTGGTTAACGCGATGCGTTTTTCTGCCAAAGTTCAAAATTTTCAACTCGCGTGTTTGCCGCGGCAATGCTTAATTTGCGCGAATGAGGCGAGACCTCCAGACGTGCGTCAACCCGTCTTTACATTTGACTTAACATTGAAATCACTCGCACTCAACGCCTCTACCGCGGCTGGTCTGAACGCAGCATTATAAGGCATAAGGCCCTTATCTATGGAAACTTATTTAATCGAAACAATGAAAAAACGTAATTTCTTTTCAACTGAACAAAGAAAGATAAACATCTTGGATGACATTGGGGTAAATAATTAGGATTTTTTTGTGAAAGTGGAGTAATC
Organism: Misgurnus anguillicaudatus; assembly: GCF_027580225.2. Lineage (NCBI taxonomy): Eukaryota > Metazoa > Chordata > Actinopteri > Cypriniformes > Cobitidae > Misgurnus > Misgurnus anguillicaudatus. The sequence continues at coordinate 4,180,407 of NC_073354.2, read as the reverse complement.
CCTTAATTAACGTGCAGCTGTTCTAGCTTAAGCCCGGGTATACACTGGACGATTTTCGGCTTTCCCAGACGAACGATTACCATCATGAAACAATCGTGCCGATTTCTGTGATCATGGCTCTTCATTTGTGATCCCATGTCATACAGTGAGGTTCAAAGATGGCCGTTTTCCCGGTCTTGCGTCCAAAGATAGCCTACGATAGTTTTCTGACCATGTCAGATATTCAGCATGATCAACCCACAGTGTGTTTGCTGCTACAACCTGCGGTGTTTGTTTATTTGTATTTGCATGCTGGTGACGTTGCGCTAACATGTGACACAACTGTCGAAGCCTCCGATTCAATTGGTGTCATCATCGTACAGTCCACATGCTTGTCATACCCCAGTTTAAATGCTCTATTTCACACAGTGTGATAAGGAGTGGACAAATTCTGCAGTGTATCCCGGGCTTTAGAAGCACAAACCAAATGATATTTTCACGAACGTCTTTCACATGTAAATGGATTTGATTGTCCGTAGTGGACCCGCCACGACTGTAAACACGGCTGTAGGAGATATTTTGGTTGGGCACCTATACTGTAAGCTTACAGTACGTCAGCAGTTTCCCAGTAAGCAAACCAACAGGCGACAGTGGCAAGGAACCAAAACTCCTTTGGGAGCTCCAGTTCGTTACAGATGCAATTTGTAACTTTTGGTTAAAGGAAATCAGAAATATAATTTTGTATTGGTTTTAAACTATCTGCTCTGATTTTGTTGCACATGTCAAGCAGCTGAGATGCTGACAGAGGCTTTCAATATTTTTTGAACTATTGCTTTAGTAATGATTTTTACAATTCTGTTATAAAGAATAAATACTATTTTGTGGAATCTAACTATAACCTCGCATATACATTGATTTGTGTTTCTTTTTTCTGCTTTAAGCCCCACATAAATATCTTACCAGTCCAGATCTGAACTCCAGTGGGACCCAACGGCACTATTCCCCTGTCAATGGAGTAAACTCTGAACACACAAGCATGTAGCGTCAAGGCACCAATCCACGGACAACTGCGGTCCACCACCATCAAAGAGACCCCGTGTAAAAACTCATCATCACTACCTCAAATGCACTCACAGAAGCCTTACATGTATGTGTTACAGCAACAGAGATGTGTTTGTAGTGTGTGTGCTATACATCAGAGTGAACCTTGCCAATGACTGCTTACTTTTATATGATTTTATATATTGTTACCGTGTAAGCTACCTTATCATCAGCTCATTTAAATATGGTGCTTCTCAAAATGTGCTATTAACTCTTAATATTCAGAGAAAAACTAATGTTGGTATTGTATACTATATTATAGTCATGTTTTACATTTATTTCTTTACATTTAACAGATATTCACTGTATCATTTACTGTAACTTAATCATTAAATAGTTCACTAATACGGACAAACCAAATTTCTTATGATATATATGTGTTACATAGTTATTTTTACGTTTTATACAATGAATTCAGGAAATCATAATGTGCCTTTTGGTGTGCATTTGTATATCTTTTATTTATGATATTGTATACATTTTTTACAATGATAATGAACAGTTTTTTACCCCAATCTTTAGGGCACAAGTCTGTTTTTATTAAAGGTTAAAACATGCTGATCAAACCACTGATATTTGAGGCTTCTGCCCTATAAATGGTTTACCTGTATGATGTGAATGTAAAACGAAATGATCCCTGATACTTAATTGTTTTGTGCTTCCAGCTGAAAAATTGTCTCGTGATGCAACATGGGTGTTTATGGGACATTTCTTCTAATATATGTGCAGCTTTTTGTACACTTCAAAACCAATGCACAGTATTTTGACAGTCTTCTAATTGTTTTTCCACCATTTGCATTTATTACGATAACCATGTTAATGGTAAAATAAAAAAATCAAGAAATGGATTTGATCTTGATTGATTTGATTCTTTAAAACTCCCCCTGTCAGATTGCGTGAGTACCAATTTGTTAGGACTGGCAGCTTTATTGCACTTTTAATAACTTTTTCAGGACACACTAAAAAATTCTGGGTTATTTTCAGCCCAAAATTCTCATTCATCTATGCTTATTTGTTCATCCATGTGCCAGCTGAAACCTGTGTAAATATATGTGACGCTAGACCACATAACCAGTTTTTTTTTAAATTGAGATTTATGCATCGTCTGAAAGCTAAATAATCTTTCCATTGATGTGTGGTTTGTTAGGATAAGATAATATTTAGCCGAGATACAATCTAAGGGGGCCAAACAAAAGATAAATATTGAAAAAAATAGCCTTTACAGTTTATATTATATTGTCACCTAAAATCTCCTAAATTAATCAGTGAAATGATCATGGCAGTTCAGTCAATGTCATTTTTTTAAACAAGATATCATTTGGATGAAGCTAATTTCAGGTGCCTTTTTGCTATAGAAAAAAGATTGATTGATTTTGGGTTAAAACATTGCTAAGCCAAATGCGTTCATATAGGATTCAATGACATAGACGGTTTCAGCAGTAACAACATAAACAAGTTGTTTTCGTGGTCAACACGTAACTTCCTGGTAAACTCCGCTAAGAATAAATGACAATAAAGTCCTTTTAAAGTAGTTTATTTAAATAAGCAAAATAAACAACACGTAGATTATCTAGGAAACCAAAACATTTGTTATTTTCGAAGAGGTATTTGTTTAAGACTTTAGTTTCAGCAACAAGTCAGACCTTTAAAGAAACAGAAACCGGAAGTAACGTTCTGACCATTTTCTTGCTGTATTTGAGTTGTTCTAGCTTTTGATTTTTGGCTCACCCAGAGATCTGATTTGATCTCTGTAACACTAAATAAACTCTAGTAACTACATTTATTCTGCTGCAAAACCCTATGTACCCTCTATACTGTAGTTTATATGCAGTATACTTACCAATGTATTTATACATGATGCACTTTAGTTTGTGCTGTATTGGAAGCAGCTGTATGCAGTCTGATGCTGGCGGGTGGAGGTGTTATTGCAGTGGGCTCCCGCTGTGATAACGTATTTCCATCGCCTGAGCCGAAATCAACGGTGACTGATTTCCTTGCCAGGGGAGGGTTGGGCTGCAATACTTGCAGCTTCATTGGGATTCTCATTGGATCCAATCACACTACAGAATGGCATACTGCAGACTCCCAGACAAAATACATCACTGTCAATTCCTGCATGCCACAGCTGTGCCACGACAAGTGCTGGGATTGCTCGGTTTTTCTTCATCTTCACCTCTTCATCCTCTTCATCTTGTCACACTTTCATGTTTCATGAGAGCAAAAGGGATGATGTCTATATGCAAATTCAGACAACTATTTTTTTATCAAACTGGATATGTGATATATCATTTTATTCCAGGATTGTATTCACATATTCAATACGTGAGTGTATTTGAATTTTAGGGTTCAAAACCTGGAGACCTGAGATTTTAATTCTGCATGCTTTAGTCAAATTTAAGCACATTTGTGACATGACTGTGTTAACTACATGCAAAGGGTCAGACGTCCTTGCGTCATGCTAGGATTGATCATCAGGTTTTGCAAAAATGTGCACTAAAAGTTCACTGATTTATGTAGAGAACATGCATGACCTAAAGTCATTTTTAGTAAAAGACTTTACATTAAATCATGAATATATAACCTTAATATCTTTAATATTGACTGAGTGAGGTCATGTCAAATATTGAAATCAATGAGTAAAATCAATACCTAATCTCATAGTTACATAATGGGCCTGGATTTCACAGACAGACACATTTTGTGATATATATACATACAGTAAGACGCTGCAGTTTGACACGAGTTAGAGAGGGTGGTCCATATGAGTCTTTGACCTTTCTAAAGCCAACAGGTTATCATGCTCCACATTTTAGCTATCACCTTTGATTATCTCACTCCCCAATAACAGCTACTGCCTGAATAAGCCGAATTATAGGCTTTAGTTCTAGAAAAAAGAAAATTGTTCTTGGAAGTAACAATGCCTATTTTGGTGTCTAACAGTATCCAATGTGAAAGAGAAAAGCAGTTGAATACAATTAAGAGAGAAGGCTTGTAATTATTTTCTGTTATTTCTGAATTAAATTGATTGTCTTTAAATGAAAGCTAGTAGGCAATGAGAATTGTCTGTGCAATTCTCTGATATCTGAAACTGATATTTCTGTGAGTGGGTGTGGTTTCGGCATAGACAGCAGATACACCCCCAGCATTTAAGAGCAGAGAATCCTCATTTTCTACAAGATTTTGATAACTTAGCGGCCGATCAAACAGAACCGTAAAAACTTGAGGTGGACCACGTGCGTTTTTTTTTGCTAGGTAACCACCAAATCAGCTGTCCTGTCAGTCAAGGACTTTAAAAAGAGGGCACTTGCTCTGACCTTGATTAAGGGTGAGACACGCAGGAGACAGTAGCTGCCCAGACAGCAGACGACTCCGGACCGGGGGCCTCATTTATAAAGCGTTTTTACGCACAGATTTGATCTTAGACCGTGCGTATCAACTCAAACGCTCAGATTTATAAAACTCGTCTTTGAAGTGCAAAAGTACTTACTTCCACGTCAGGTTCCGACTTGACGTACGCACGTTTCCTTGTGGCATTATTGCAGTATTGCATGTAGGCATATTCGAAACTTTTTGTTTTGTACCTTTTGTGGTCAACATACAGAAACATTTTTTCATTTGTTTTGGAGTTCTCCTTATTAAAAAAAAAAAAAAAAGGTTAGATTTGTGCTCTTTTGTTAGAATTCATATATTTTGCTTAAGACTTTGTTTGGAAAATATTTAATTCGTTTTTTTCTCTTATGATATCTTATTACATAAGAAATATAATTTGATTAATGTGTTACTTTTGTTTGCAACTTTTATTATAAATAAATGTAAATATGGTGATTATAAACCATTATTCCGTATTTTTTTATTAGAAGTTAAGCAATAGGCTACCTAAAATCTATTAATAATCTGATAAACTAAAGCTGCTAAATGTATTAATGTATGTCAGCATTTCCATGTTTTTATTTAATTATTTTTCTCTTTCATCCCCTGGCTAATGTAAAAAAAGTGTTGAATATGTTTGATAAAAAATAAATACATATTCGAAACTTTTACAGCGTCAACATCATCTGTATTAGAGCTTAGATCGGGCACAAAAAACCATAACCGAAGCTCCTGCACGTTGTGTCCGAGCCCGGCCCGACCGACACATTACCGACAATGTTTTAATAGTGCGCCGTGACGTTCTCAACTACAATTCAGAGTTGTTTGAATTACAGAAATCTGTTTAGAATTATCTTAATGAACTAATGCAACAAGGACGAAGCATGTAAACTGCGCTGTTTGTTTATTCAGAATAGAAACCTAAAAACATGCCGCAATGATGCACACAGAAAATGAACAAGAAGGAAAGGCATACTACTCCAAAATAATTTAACCAGGTTTTAGAATATATTTTAAAACAAAATATGTTGGCCTATTTTGATATTTTAAAATGTAGGCCTATTCTAATGCAAAAAGATGGCGCCCAGCTATATGTTCATGAAACGATTTTCTAGTTCGTCATCTTTTAAAAGAATATTTAAAAATATAGCAAAATTGTTTCGCGGTGTTTAACGTACATGTTAATGTTACAGAACATGTGCTTTATTGAATGAAAGTAAGACCGATCGAATTTAATGATTAAACAACGTGAAAGGAACTAAATTGTGAAGCCTTGATGTATCCTACAATAAGGGACATGCGACATTTAAGAGTGATGGGTATTTCAAAAATTAATATAAATTATTCCCATGCATCGATTTTATTGTGAAACATCTGTAAATCCAATTGAATCCATATGGAATATATTCCGACAGTTTAAGATACGATCTTTGAATTTTAAAGTCGAAAATATCTTATTTTAACACCGCCGCGCAGGAGGCATGGCAAACTGAAACAAAACTTTAAAGACACAAATATTACGTTTAGCCTATGTGTAAAATTATATTTAAATGAAACCCGTGAATTGAAAGATCCACTAATAATCGCCTTAACTTGAGTGATGTCAATAAAGTTTCCATGTTATAATTTAGAAATATTAAAAACTTAAGCAAACGACAACAAATATGTTTTCTTACCACTCGCCATTGTAGCAGTCAGAGAATTTGGCCTTTGAAAATGTAATATGTATATGCTAATGAATTAAATTAGGGGCGTTTAAAATGGCGGAGTTCTAAGAGCATTCAGCTGCGCACAATTTTAAGATCATTTGTGATTTATAAACCGCACATCTGGAAAAGAGGCGTACGCACGTTTTTTTGTGCGTAAGCTCCTTTTTTCTGAATCACACGTACGATAATTTCAGAAATGGTCTTAGATGAAATGTAGGACAGTTCCCCCAGCTCTGACCTTGATTAAGGGTGAGACACGCAGGAGACAGTAGCTGCCCAGACAGCAGACGACTCCGGACCGGATCTGCACTGGATCTGCTGACTTTGGCGCAGATCCGGTACAGGTCTGGCCCAGAGTAGTCTGCTTTCTGGGTGGGTTTCCATCCAAACGTGAAACGAATCTTTTCAAAATTCGCAAAAAAAGAAAAACAAACAAATGTGAATTAGGTGCGTTTCCATCAGGTTATTCGAGTAAATAACAGTGGTATTGGTTACCAACAGTAAACAACACAAGGCATGCTTGGAAAATGGAAACAGGACTGCATGTAGTCACAATGGGGCAAGTTATTCATTTATTAGGAGTGCAGCTGTAATTGCCAAACTGAAAGCTGTGCAAAGAAGAAGAAATGCAGCATTTTTGATGAAGGCACTAGCAGCAAGGGCATTACGACAACATCAAGCCCCAAATATGTGAAAGACAACGACAGCCGAAACAGATAGACAGTTAGTCATGTTGGTTTAATGTTCGGTACGTCTGGATTTATTTGGCAAATGTGTTTCCATCTCCCTTTATTCACATTATTTCTTTTTCACATAAATTAAAAACCATCTCAAGAGAGCGTAAAAACTTTCAAAAGAGACAATGGGAAAAAAACGCAAATGACGTTAACGATTTTCCGCTCACACCCCATTCAGAGAGTGACGCAATCTTATTCTAAGGGCCAATCTCATTTCTCTGTCTTACCCCTTCCCCTTTGTCTTCATCTTCCCCTTGCACCTCGAAACCGAGTAAAGGGGAAGGGGTAAGACAGATCGTTCGTCTAAAAAATGAGACACCACTCGGTCACCGTTTGCGTCACCTTCCCTTGCCGCTAACTGGCTGCTACGTAAACAGACAAGCGTTGACATAAACAAAGAAGATACCGTCGTCTCAGGTGTGATATCGATTGCCTGAGCTGAGCTCAACAAATAGTGCATAACTTAGCTGCTAGCTAGCGCCTTAACTAGCGATTCAAAACAAAAACATTACAATTAAAACCGCTTGAACATTTTATTAAAAGTATCATAAAACGTGTGTGTCATAATATAATCTCAATTAAACTGCTGAAAATAACGTTACTTTCATTTGTGCAACTCCTTGACAGTTCAATGTTCAGCCATAAAACATCTTGATGCCGGCTCTCCTGAGAAATTCCTACGTTTACGTTTACCCCTCTCTTTCAAGTTTGCTCCTTATCACACTTTGTTTCAAGGGCTATGTATCCCTACGTCTTGGCCCTAGCCCTCGATCAAATGGAGAATTGAGACGCCACTTCGCCTCACATGAACGCGCAAAACTGAGATGTAGGGTTAAGGGGTAAGACAGAGAAATGAGACGCACCCCGTTGGCGAACGAATGGGCGTGTCCAGCTATGATTCGATTGGACAATGGGAGAAAACGCAAATGACATTGGGCGCTTTTCCGCTCACACGTCACACCCCATTCAGAGTCAGACTAGCAGTAGCAGAGTGACACAATGTTATACATTTCTCTGTCTTGTTGGCGACCGGATGGGCGTGTCCAGCTATGCGAGAAAGTTAGGAAAAGTTTATGCAAATGATGAGCAATTTTTAGAAACAAGTACCAATGGGAGCCAAGCAGTGGAGTTCACATCATCTGACTCTTGTCAATTACTGGAATGGATGGTACTCATTTTTTTATGACAACCTTAGAAATGCCTAATTGAAAGAGATGTGCAACACACAGTGAAAATGGAGCTGGTGGTCTGAAAAAGGTGTCATAGTTCACTTTTTTTTAACTTTAAGGGCTCAGAGCGCTCCTGCAATAATGTGCGGCAGGTGGCAAAAACGTTCGGTGTTCGGGGCACATAAACAGCGCACATAACACTCACTGTCCATAATAAAAGGCGCCTGACACTCAAATGTCATTCAAATGTGTCTGGGTGGTTAATGTCGCATTTTTCTGTGGTGTGACAAAGTCTGAACACATTTAATAGCCTATTACACAGACTTTACAGTTTTTTACAGACGCTAGGACACATTTCTCAATACTTAGGTCATTAAACTCTTCACACAGTTCTCCTAAACAACTTTCAACTTGACAAAGCAGTTCATTTCACATTCAAAATGCACTACAACTACCAAAACACTTTATTCAGGTCACAAATCAACTCATTCTTCCAGAACACTAGCAAAGGTTGACAGCCAACAAACACACTTTGTCACCCACAAAACAATGACCTAAAAAACACTAACAACATATAGTGTTTTTCGTCAATATAGTTAATTTTTAATTTTTTGCACTGATTAATTCTAAAATACATTTGTATACGCACCATCCACTGATACAGATACAATAATAATGCTGCTAATCTACTTGGTCTTCTCCATTTGGCCAATTGTTTTTATAACATTTATTTTTAAGATTTAAATATATTTCATTCAAATATTACTGTACAAATGTAGCGAATTGCTGTCTTATTCAGTTTTGTATTATGTTATTGTTTTGAACATAAGTTTAACAGTTTTAAAAACAGTATGTAAGCATGTGCATATTGGCTTGTATGTATAAAGAGTTTTGGCTGTTGTTGTGTCTGAATGAGAAAAGAATTCATGATATTTGAGAGATGTAGTCATTGAACGCATTTTGTGCCAAAGCAATGATAACTGATCCTCAGTTTAGCCCACATAGACTTCTGTTGTGCTCACTGTGTGAAGAGTTTTGCAAAAGTGACCTAAGTATTGAGAAATGTGTCCTAGCATCTGTAAAAAACTGTAAACACGTTAAACGGTCAACCAAGTATGGTTTTCTGATCCACAAATAAGATTTTTTTCTATCTGACAGTGTTGATGAAGTAATTCAAGTAAATAAAAACACAATTTCTGAGGAAACAGGTGGTTGCCACTTAACTTAAGCCCGGGGTAGCCTGTAGTCTGTTTTTTGCACAGTCGAACGCACAGCCTTGCAAAGTAAAGTTTATTTGACTCGTATGTGTACACAGATGTATGCACATAGTGACAAAATGCAATGCATCTACTAGGCTACATACAATCTTCTGTAGGTTTAAAAAATCCGGCAGTGTGCGTAGGGACCCTTATGTATGGGTAAAATAATGGTGCATGCTTTTAACTTTTTTATGTTTGATACACAATCTTTAGTTGTTTTCAGTTTTCTAGCATGTTTTGTTTCAGCACTTGGTGACATCTGTGACAAATTTCGATAATTTTTTTGGCCCAAACTATAAGGGATCAGTTAAACTCATCAGCCTAAGCTGTCATTGACTTATAATTGTAACTTCCCACATTTCTGGGCAGTGCTTGTGAAGCGGGGGTTATATTAGCAGCGCTGAGAGCTCATCAGATGCTCCATTTGAGCTCCAGCTGCAGTATGATGAGAGCTGATTGCATGCTCTCATTTCATTAATCAACATTAACCACAACACTGATCTGATAGAGCTCATATCACATGATATACTGGCCACGTTTCATCTAATAATACTGTGGGACTGTCAAATGAATGAGTAGATAATGAAAACGGGAAGAATATAATTGCTCATCGCCACGTTTTCACTTGCAAAGTGTTAGGCTTAAATGACAGCGTGCGATCTATTAATCTGTTTTTCCAAGTCACTTCCAATAGACCCTGAATCTCTTGGTACAGACACTAAATGCATCATTGATTATCGAATGCTGCCCTTGGTGTGCTATCAGTATTGTGGTCAAAGTTACTTAACTAGTCAATATGGACAAGAGAGTTGTAACCCACCACTACTTCTACTGTCCTCGATCATCCTATAAAATAATAAATGAACATAAATATAAATGTAAAGTATAATAGAAAGTTCTTTTTTAAGCATATTTGACCGGGTCTAGAAACCCAGCTGAAGTCCTTCATTTGTGATTTATTGTTTTCTACAGAAAAATGAATGATGCTCCTCATCTCAGAATTAGATTAAGAGATTTCAGCCTGGATTTCACAGACAGTCACATTTAAGTTGTGCATTCGTATTAGTAAACAGCAGTTTAATGCAAAGACTGCTTATAATGCAATAGAGAACAAGTGACCACCCATTTATTCGGTGGTCTTGGTTGTGGTTATTTTCCATTAATTCTCATTCCAGTCCACATTTGAATGGTAATTTTAGATTTGCATGCGCAGCAGACCGAAGACTTTCTGATAGACAATACAGTGAAAAATACCTGGTGTTTACCAAATCCAGAGTTACGCAATTATCTTAGAATGGAGCTTCATTCTGTAAGCATTAAATACATTCTGCTTAAAATTATTATTATTTTTAGCTCAGTTGGTAGAGTGCTGTGCTAGCAATGCCGTAAAAAAGGTTTAAAACTGTACCTTTTCTGTCATGGTACCCTCAAAGGTTCACACTGAAATGTTGTACCTTTTGGGGCACAATGTTATACCCTAATGACCTATTGTGTACCTTTAACCCTCAAACGCCCCTCGTTTTCTGTTTACACTTCTGGCCCTTGGGATCTATATGACCCCAAAATTAAAAGCAAAAATACATTTTCAATAATACAAATAATATATCTTTTTTTTTTGTTTACTTCTCATCTATACAATAAAGCTGTGTTTTCAGAGATTTGAAATACTTTTGTACCTGTTTACCACTAAATTCCTCAACTACAACATTGGCTTGCCTGAAAATTTTGATTTAAATGGTTTTTAGATATTGATATAGATGTTAGGTGTTGAATTCAGCCATCGGTTTTTTACAGACGCTAGGACACATTTCTCAATACTTAGGTCACTTTTGCAAAACTCTTCACACAGTTCTCCTAACCAACTTTCAGCTTGGCAAAGCAGTTCATTTCACATCCAAAATGCACTACAACTACCAAAACACTTTATTCAGGTCTCAAATCAACTCATTCTTCCAGAACACTAGCAAAGGTTGACAGCCGAAAAACACACTTTGTCACCCACAAAACAATGACCTAAAAAACACTAACAACATGTAGCATTATACAGTGTTTTCTTGTGTAAAAAAGGACACATTTCTGTTTATAATTCACTGCCATATATTTTACTGGAATGAATCAGACATGATGCAGAATTCTTCAATATTTTATGTTGTTTATTGATTTTTAATCTACTCGGCTGCGGCTTGTCCAATTGTGTTTATGGCATTTATTTTTAAGATTTAAAATATATTTCATTCAAATATTACTGTAGAAATGTAGCAAATTGCCGTCTTATTCAGTTTTGTATCATGTTATTGTTTTGAACATAAGTTTAACAGTTTTGAAAACATTATGTAAGTATGTGCAAATTGGTCTGTATGTATAAAGAGTTTTGTCAGTTGTTGTGTATGAGTGAGAAAAGAATTCATGAAATTTGAGAGATGTAGTCATTGAATGCATTTTGTGCCAAAGCAATGATAATTGATCCTCAGTTTAGCCCACATAGACTTCTGTTGTGCTCACTGTATGAAGAGTTTTGCAAAAGTGACCTAAGTATTGAGAAATGTGTCCTAGCGTCGATAAAAAACTAAATTATTTCGACCAGCAGATGCCTATAGAGACCCATCCATTTTCCTGGATATGGACAACTGCTCAAATCAGTACTTTAGTGAAAAATTTTGTGAATTTATATTTATATAAACACCAGAAAGGACATAAAAAATAAATATGATTTCAAATAGTCATTATTATAGTTTTTGATGCATTTTAAAATCTGTTTTAACTAAATGACACAAAAATTGGACTGAGTGTAAGTATGTGTGTGTGTGTGTGTGTGCACGCACATGTGTGTTTGTGTGTGTATGACCATGTGTGTGCATTAGGTCACACTCCTTTATATGTTATTTTCTGCATTTGTGACTGATTTTATTTGCCAAATTCCACACAAATGCTATCTGTGGCAGTCAAACCTGTGTGTGTTTGTGTGTGTGTGTATTTGTGTGTTTTTGTGTGAGCATGTGTTTTTTGCATTGCATTTGTGCACAAGTACCAGGCCTTCATTTCTGTGTCAAAATTTTCACATTCATGCTTGATTTAGCAATTTTTTTTTTGAGAAATGGAAAAAAATACATTTTTTTGCATTTCCCATTCACTTTCAATGGGGTCATATTGACCCCAAGGGACAGATTAATAATTTTTTTTTTTTGCATACCTTTAGAACAACCGAATCAAGCCCAGTTTTTTGTGTGTATGTAAAGATAGATTGTTTAGGAAAAGTCACAAAGTTTTATATCTCTGAGATGTAGGTAACCTTTTTTAACTAATGAAATGTCGTTTGGGGTCATATAGGAGCAATTTTGTACCAGTTACATGTTAGGGTTACAAAACATTTAACTGCACCTTTAAAGGTACAAAATAGATCCTTAAGGTACAGTAATATAGGAGAAAGTGTCTCCTGCAGCCAGCAGCAAAGTCCTTGATTATTACGCCTATATGATTCAATGAGCTATTTTTCACATGCTTACAGACTTAGGTTTACCAAACCTAAGTATCTAGGTTGATCTTTTTCACATTTTCTAGGTTGATAGAAGCACTGGGGACCCAATTATAACACTTCAACATGGAAAAAGGCAGATTTTGATGATATGTTCCCTTTAAGGCTACTAGAATGTCATATTGTTACAGTTTTCTGTACATATGACAATAAACTCTTCAATCTTATTTTGAATGCCAAACGCATAAACAAAAACAAACCGTTGTTAATGTTGTTTTCCTGTGATTGTTCATCTGCAAAAACATTTAGCTGTTTTCTGTGAGGCATTAAAAGAATCTGCGTAAACATGTTATATTTGTCATTGTCATGCGGCTTCTGTGTGGAGGAAAATCTTCCCAGATAGGCGAATTAAAAAATAATATAATCGGCTCATGGGGGTTCTGCACAGGGAGGAATCCCACGGTCTGTGCTTGTAAGTGATATATAAAGAAAAATCACCTCTTTATGCAGAGTCTCCACATGTCAGGGTTACATAAACAAGATTATTATTAAGCAGCTAATGATAGATGTTCTCAAATGCTTCTGGTTGGTTTATACACATCTGAACCAAAAGGAAAACAGAAGGATTAAAGAGGACCCGCAAGGCAAACAGGGTGCCAGTCATTTTTAAATAACACTGACTTTTTAAAGCTTTTTTCTAAGATTACATGATTAGCCTGAATGCATGATTAGTAGCAGGTGATCAATTTTAAACCCTGAATAAAATATATTTGACATTTTCTGTGAAATTTACAAAAAGCAGGAGCTAGTTAGCCTACACAAGTGCAAATGGCGTTAGATAGACTATTTACCAGTACACTAAGTAAAAATAGCATATTTTCTGAGTGATAGATGCTATTTACACCAAGTAAAAATACAATACAGAGATATTTTCTATTTACACTAAGTGACATTATCAGCATTATCTTAGCGATATGCTATTTTCAGTAGGTGAAAATAAGCTTTATTTAATAAAAAAAGATCAAATTAATAATTAGATCTATATTGGCAGATACTATTTGCACCTCAGTCTTTTTGTAGATTAACAGGATGCAATAATAACAGAATGTAAATGATTAAATGTATTAATTGAATGCTTATTGGAAAATAAACCCCATAACCCTGCCCAATAAATATTTTAATTCTTAATAAACACTTTATTTCTACTTTTCAAACATTTTCTTTATTTTTATTGAAAATAAATGCCTTTGGCTTTTCGATGTAATATATGATAGGAAAAGGGAGAAGAACAAGGTCTGCAAAAGGCAAATCCTTTTAATAAATGAGACTTCAATGGGTTAGGCTTATTATAAGACCAAATGCAAAAAAAATGTTTGCCTGAGGAAAAGTACCTCACCACATCATGGGTTTTGTTGAAAAAGATATACAATTTTAGACATTATTTAGTCTGCAGAAAGACATTTATTACAGTCTTAGAACGAATGTGTTAAAAACAACACATTATTGTTGATTCTGGAACAAGACACTAAATGCGTTGTCCCAGAATTCACCCATCTATGTGTTATTATTGAAACAACTCATTTTGTGTTACTTTTAACACAACTTGTGTTATATTTTAACACAAAATCAACACAAAATGACACAAAATGTGTTAAACTAACACATAATTTTTTACAATGTGCTGACCCGTCGAAATAAACATGGTGATTAACGGGAAGTGAATTACGGAGGGAGTGAAAGTAGCGCATTAAATTTGGGGTGACATCCAGGCCAGGGTGGCCAGTCAGATGTCAGTGAGCGGGACTAGTATAAATAGTGTTTACCAACAAGGGATCCTATTCACACTCAGTGTAAATAGACAATCCGTTTAACAAAAATATGATACATTCACAGTTCTTCATGGTACACTCCTAACTCTTTCCCCGTCAGCGTTTTAAAAAAAAAATTGCTAGACAGCACCAGCATTTTTTGGGGGGATTTTCACACAAGTTTAATGCCTTCCAGAAAATGTTCTTCTTTAAATATATAAACATACAATATATCAAATAAAAGAACAGACGTCTGCTTTCAAAACCTTCATTTGTTCTCTTTTTATCACCTCTCAAATATGGATAGGTTTCTTCAAAAACAACACATTTTTAGCAAAAAAGCTGTTTTAATATATTTTTGTGAAGGACTTTTGATAGAGATCAGATTCAGAACGATAATCAAAACATACACAGAGTTTGAACAGTTTTTTTGAACAGGGTTTTATAAGTTGGGTAAGAGTGCCACCTAGTGGATAATAGTGGAAATACAAATTGCTGAAAAAACTTGTCATTGGCTTCGTTTTCTCTTTATTGACGATCCCATTATCCCATGATAATGTTAACTTTAACGATAACTGATAACTATATTACCGATCACACCTCACTTGCGAGGAGCAGAACTTGTGCAACTTGTGCAATGGCATTAACTACTATTACATATTTCCTTAAAAAAATAAACATTGTAATTGTTCACGTGCCAATAAATGTATAAATATGCTGTTCTTGTATCATTTACCAGCAGATGTCCTCAACACTCAGCGTTTGCGTAGCTCCTAACAGTGAATCTAAGTTAGTAGTCTGTGTAGTATCTTACCTTTTTGGCGTAGTCAATGTAGTAGAATAAAAACATTATGGGCCGGTTTCCCGGACAGGGTTTAGGTTAATCCAGGACTAGGCCTTATTTAAATTAGGTAATTTAAGAAGTTTTTACAAACATACCTTACAAAAAACACTACGGGTGTGCATCTTGAGACAAAACAATGTCACTGATATATGTTAAAATTAGTCAGGACTGCTCACACATGCAGCTCACACATGCATTTCAGTCTGGGACTATAACCCCTGTCTGGGAAACTGCCCCTTTTAAGTCAATTTCACAGCAACTGCATCAGCGCTGGATACGTGAGGTTATTTTATGTTACGGACCTCAAGAATGAGCTTCTCCGCCGTGTCATCTGTCTTTTTAAATGTACGATTTAAAAAGTTCAAATAGATTTGCTGTCATTGGTTTATCGTTCATCAAAAAAAATCACTCAGAAAGTGATCCCAACAATATTGTTCATTGTATCTTTATCGGTGGTGTGAACTTCGCTATTCTTATATTTCTTATAGTTATCAATGTAATGTGAATGGCCCTTAAAGGCACACCAGGCAAGTCTGAGTATTATTTCTCTACTAGCTCCCCCTAGTGTCTGGGAGTAAATGCTTTCTATATCGGAGACTTTACGAGACTGAAGGACACCGGGTCGGATACAGCGAACTTGCAAGTGGGGTATTCTTCCTACAGACGGTAGGGGCGGGCGAGAGGGTCTTCATTCGTCATGCAATGAGTCATATGACCATATACCGACTTACGAAGATGATTTATTAACATAAAAATGCTGCCTTGTGTCCCTTTAAACAATAAAAGTTCCTGAAAGGTTCTTAGTTGGGCTGTATGGTTCCGCAAAGAAGCTTTAAGGGGGTTGCAACCCGCATCAAGTCGCGTCTCGGACAACTCGGAGGTATCGTAAACCAGAAGTGCACATTAAACCTATTTTAGATAGCGTCTACTTCAAAATGCAAAATATACGTTAGCAGCCAATGTTAATCGTTAATGATTTGGGACAAATATGATGTTATTTAATGTTAAACTATGTGAGTGGCGCGACAGGGATTTGAGCAACTTCCTGAGTCAAAGCTGGGCGCCGCAGACAGGCGCCACCTGGCGGCGCAGGTGTGCGTATACTCTTAGAAAACAATGTGTTCGATTTTTAAGAACGCCGCAGCGCTGCGTGGGGCTGAGCTGCACGTCTGGTGTGCGACCCCCTTTACCTTTCTGTTCATGGAGAAAAGGTTTCACAGACTATAAAAAGTCAGAAAGATAAATTTTTCATTAACCATTGACTGAAAGGTTCTTGGAGGAACCAGAAATTGTTATTTTATGGCATTGCAGCTCAGAACCTTTCAGCACCTTTATTTTGAAAAGACTAGTAGGTGGCTTTTAATGTGATCTCTGTTGCCAAGGTAACATGGATTTCACGACAATCTATTGATGTTTAATATATATTATCTATATTACTTTAACAATTTTGCTTTGAGCTCATAATAAGCCTGTCTCAAATGGTTTAAACATTATCTATAAAAATATTATTTGGGGACAAATAAATGAAATGTTAACTTCTACAACCTCACGGTTGCATTCTCTCGTGATTTGAATTACAGTATACTGTATAAAGACAGCAAAATTCACAATAGCTTTGAAAATGATTGGGAACATTTTATTGCTGGACATAGCTGAAAGTCAAGAGTGAAAACAGTAACTGACGAACGGAAGAAAAGAAACAAAATGACGGCACACAATTCTCTGCGAGTGCTCTGATAACAAAACAATAAAAATAGACACGGATAGAAAAGATGACAAATCCCAACTACTGCCAGCACAAATGCTCATAAATCGACAAACCTAAAGAGCGCACAATAACATGATGAAAAATGATAAATACACAGAATAAAACAATAAGACTAAAAACAAATCATCTTAAACTCCAAAATTGTGGCAGCAGTGTGAAACCTTTATTATATGAGCTCTTGTAACCTTGTTTAAATAGAAAACAAGAACCGGTAGTAAAATAACCAGTAACACATTAATGCAAGTGTGCAGGGCAAACAGTTTGACGTCTTACAGTTCTCATACAAACCCCTCATGACTGAATAATACTCTTTCATTAGACTTTACGCATATACAATGGGGTTCAAAAGTCTGAGGGCACTAGTAGAAATGATTCGGTTTACCAGAAAGAAATTAATGTGAGAAACGACATTACTGTATGTTGATCACAATTTAAGTGAAAAGGATTTACAGTTGATACCAGTTTTTACATTTTTTTTAGTATATGGTCTGTTTCCGTTTGCATGATTGACAGCATGAACTCCAGCTGGCATGGATTACGTTTACATGCATTTAAAAATACGGCTTATTCCAGAGATTGGCAGAAAGCTGCGTTTTGAGACGTGTAAATGGTTTCCTTACACTGTTTAAAGGATTAAGAAAAATTGGTTGGTTCCTGCCAGGGAACCCGGCTTGTATGTGACCATGTAAATACATATTCTCCAAGGTTTTTGAAGAGTGCATGTGTGTGACAAGAAGGTGGACAAGAATTTCTGTCATAAAAAAATAGATGATGGTAATAATGTGCAGTTTGATCAATTTTACATAATTTCATTACTTCTGTATTAATTTTGTTGGTCATTAACATGATGAACTATGCAGATAATCATAAGGTTACCCATCGTTCTCGCCAACAGAGATGTAAAATGTATTTTTGTTATGTTTGTTTGGATTTGCAATAATTATAGATTTATGTATGTATCATCGTTTGACTCCCTGTGAGACTTTGACTGAACTGTTTCTGATTGGTTCATACATTAGAGGCTACTATCTGATTGGTCATCATCCATAAAGCCCACTCCTAAAGAGAAACAGAGGAGTCAGAAGCTGCGTTTCCATTAAAGATTTGCGCAAATCTTTAGCGTTATTTTCAACAAATACGATTGTGAAATGACGACGTTTCCATTAACTGATGTTTATAACGACAACGTAATTTTGTTGTCTCGCGATAAGTCATTCAAAAAACCATGGCAATGGGTGTGTTCGACTTTATACGGCACCATGCAGACCGGCATGCGGATGACCATACCGAGAGAGCGTCTCGAAAGCATACAGAGCAGTCGACTCTGGAATCGCTCTCATTGTCTTTTGATGTCATGCGCTTGTCAGTTCTTGTGAGGGCAAATGAAGCCGGCCACAACTCTTCAATATTGTCCTCCAGTCAAACATACCACGCCATATTTAAATAATGATCATGAGAATTAGGGGCGTTTGCATCAAGTTCGAGCGAATGACGGTGGTATTGGTAGCCTACTGTAATAACCAACAGAAAATAAAACAAGGCACGCTTAGAAAATAGAGACAGTACTGCATGTATTCACGATGGGGCAAGTTATTCATTTATTAGCAGTGCAGCTTGTAATTGCCAAACTAAATGCTGTGCATAGAAGAAGGAATGCAGCATTTTTGATGAAGGCACTAGCAGCAAGGGCATTAAGATGACATTGTGATATTAATTTTACTACTAATATTATAATTTGCATTCTACCTCAATTGATCACTTCTTTGGAAAGTATTTGTCATGTTCTGAATAAAAAGTAGTTTAAAACCATAATTAACAGACTGGTTTTTACAACTTTCATTCAGAAACAAAAATCTGCATTTAAATTGGACAGAAATAAAGATTGGCCATTTACCATGATAATCCTCAACACCGACTGATACGGGAACATATTTGTTTGAATTTTATTGCCCATATCGCCCAGACCTACTAGCGGCTGTTTTTAAATCAAATTGTTTTAAATTTTAAATATCGAGAAAAATTGCTTTTATCGGATACCAATTATTGACCAACGTACATCTCTACTTATTAGTATATCAAAAGATACATATTAGTATCTCAAAGGTAAATACTGGTACCAAATGTATACATATGTGTACATAATTGTATATATCAGGAGCTTTTTAAAGATATTTACCCCAGGGACAGCTGGGGTAAATATTTTGACAATTTTTTCTAACAGAGTATAAAGCCTCAAATGCTAACATAGTCACTGAGTGACCAAGAAATAGCCCAGAATCAAATCCAAACCACAACAAATTTCTTGTGTGTGCGCGCACACTTGGCGAATAAACCTCATTCTGAGTCTGATCAGGGTTTCCCACAGCATATTTCAGTTAAGGCGGCCCGCCTAAGCTTGGAAACCCTACCGCCTTAACTAGGTCGTCAAAAAAAAAGATTGCTGCACAAAAGGCCGTCAAGTGCATCTCGGAGAATAGCGCAGATGCGCTTCACACCGCGAGCGTGCACGAGCACCACACGGCCAAAATGAGATAAGACGTGGTCCGTCATGTCTGGAGGATAGCCAGTTGATAAAACGCGTGTCCGTGAGAACTGAAAGTGGACTTATGTTTTAGGTTTATTTAAGCCTGTTATTGTATTAGTCTATAGTTCTTGCAAATTGAAAGTAAGTTAGCTGGTGATTTTGTTGTTTGAGCAACCTGCTAGCTAGGTTTCACGTGCCTCTTGGTTAGATATAATTGTTGAGCGCTCTTGCTCACTTTATTTATGTGCATTATTTACATGCTACAGTAGTTACACTCCTTTAAAATAATGTCATTAATAGTAGAAAATAATCAATTTTTACAATCTTTGCGCTATCCATCATCGTTCACCAGACGTTCTGCTTTAGTTTGTGTTTATTAACCCTTTAGTGTCACTTCATCACACAGCTATTCCCGTTAGAGGTAAAAACATTTAATTCATTAATAATATAGTATATGTTCATTTTTTGTCATAGTTTCTTCAAAATTAAGTTTTATTTGAGTGTTTTAAAAATAAATATTTTATTTATTTATTTTATTAAAATATGTTAATTTTCATCATGACGCATACGCCACGCCCCTTTGATTGCCAGTCCCTCTGCACAAACCACCTTAACTAACAAATTTTCTGCGGGAAACCCTGCTGATATTACTAATTTTATGTCACAATGTTTCAATACCTTCAATACTTACAAATCTCAGCTTTTTGAACCCCAGTGTACATTCAAACAACAGACTAAATTAAGTGTTCAATTTGTAGGAAGAGTATGAAAATTAACTTATGTACAACGATGAGCTACAAAGTACCACAGCTATGATTTAACAAAATATGTAAACATATTTATTGTTTGACACAGTTGACTGTGACAACATGAAATATACACTTGTTCACATTGGACATCTGCAAATAAATTCAAATTTGTATTCCAGCCCTCCGTAAAACACACAAGATCGCTTCGCTCACAGCTGCTCCATATCATGTGAGGTGTGCGTGCGTAGAAAATAACTCAAGCGGTCATCCTGCATTTAATGTACTCGTTTTTCATTCGTAAAAGACGTTTTCATGTGAATCTGGCTACACGTAGTAGAGCTCATTCAGAATAACGTTAAAGCGAATCTGTCAGACACCAATGGAGAAGAGGACAAAGAAGTAAAAGTAAAGGAAAAACGAGTGTGTTAACAGAAGGAATGCTAATGAAAAATAGAAAACGTTCCACTTTAAACCCCTGTAACACATAATCCAACACATAAAAAAACACCATCTGTACTAATGGTACATTTCTCATCCATTGTGGGCTAGAAGAGTACTGTTTTATGGCAAATCTTTCCACTTTGCATCTCCACGACTTGTACCGGTCCTGTTTTCTCTTCTTTGCAAAGATATCAGTACTACATCACACACGTCACATGCATGCCCAAAATCATGACCCATGATCATTGCTATTTTGTACAGGATTACAATGGACAGGGGTTGCTTTGTTTTTTCTTTCATGTTTTACACCACAGATTTTCATACCTCAAAGTCACTTGAGGGATAACAATGTAACAATGAGATATTTTACACCGGCATTGTCCCACAACCAGACAGAAAGTACGGCATCGAGGTCCCGAAGTCCTTCTTGCCATCCGCTTACCGTTTAAAGTGTGCTTACAGAAGTCACTGAACACGGAAATGGGTTCATTTTCATTCACTCGACGTGATCAAAAGTTCGTTAAAGGATTTTCAGCGTAAAATTACTGTTCTCTGTCCGAAATGTTTTTTTTTTATACGTAGTATTCCTTGTCCTTATCTTTGGGTCTCTTGTTGCTGGCAACCTTAGTGCTGGGCTGTTTGTCTTTCACTACCGTACCGTTGTTCTGTGCCGAATTGCTGATGTAGTTCCTGGTTTCGTCTACTTGATAGGAGCCCTCGTCCCTGTTCCTGTATTTGTACATGGCATAGAGAAGAATGAGGATGCAAAGGGCGGCGGCGGAGACGATGCCGACCACCATGCCCGTAGTGCTGCTGGACTCGCGTATCACCTCCGAGGCACCGGGGGGCACTACTCTCCTGATGACCGGCACAGTGGGCAGGGCGCTGGGGATATTGCGCAGCATGGGCTGGGTGACGTACGGCCCTCTGGGTTTGGTGCCGTCCGAGTCGTAAGACGTGGGCAGCGGTAGCAACACTACGTCCGGTTGGGGTTTGATCTCACGGTTGTTCATTTTCCCGGCAGGGATTTTAGGAGCGGCCTCGGGCGACGACGCTGAGCTCCTGAGGTCAGGCAGAGGGGGAACGGCCGTAGTCCTGCCCGCCTCAGAGGCCTTGCTAGGCTTAAAGTCCTTTACTTCCCACTTGGGCGCGAGAGCTTTGTAGCCACCTTCGTAGGTCGACGTGGTCAAGATCTTATCTGTTACCAGGGAGAAGGTGGTGTAAAAATCTTCATCGTCAGTCGGGGGGAGGCTAGAGTCGAAGGCCTCCCCTGAGCCAAACCCCGATATCACCAAGCCATCACCACCATCATCATCACCATCATCATCATCACAATCATCGCTGCCTCGGTCCGACAAGCAAGGTACCCCCGCATCGGTGGCAATTGACAGGGACTCTTTGGTGGTATCAATAATGGTGAGGACGGGGTGTAAGGTTGGGGGAAGAGGAATGAAAGGGGCTCGAGTGGAAACAGGGGGGATGTCAATGGGATCCTCGACTAGAATGGGAATGACTAACTCCCCTCCTGCGAACCAACAGAAATAAGGAAATTAGTGTCTAGTTCAAATTCTTAACGCTGCTCAAAAACAGGCAATTGTATGTGACCAAGTAAAGCAAAAAACAAACAAAAACTAAAAACACTAATCTAGACCAATGACCAAACAAAAGAAGGTGACAAAAGAACTGAAAGAGAACATGGAAATGTAAGGTTTGTTGTATCAAAAGGCTTGAAGGAGCATGCGGGGTCTTGAGCTTTCAGACTGAACTATTCGACCGACCTAAGCAAAGTATTGGGCCTTTTCCCAAAGGTAAAATTCACTCAATAATGAAAATTCATTTACTCACTCTTATGTTACATGTTACATACCTGTCCAAACCAATCAGAACCCCCATTGACTTCCATAGTATTTGTTTTTTTCTATTATGTAAGTCAATAGGTGTTCTGATCGCTTTGGTTATAAACATTTCTCAAAATGTCATCCTTTGTGTTCATCAGAACAAATAAATATTTAGGTGTGAGAGTGATTTTCATTTTTGGGTGAACTATCCCTTTAAAGGAGCAAATTCACGGAATTACAGCACTAAACGTGGTATTTCAACAAGCTTAATCTTATTGCTTAACAACCTGCAATCCAAGTTCAAAGGGCATGAAATGCATTGACAAAACTCTATGGCATTAAGATGCGAATTAAAGGATTACTCCACTCTCACAAAAAATCCGGATAATTCACTCACCCCCACGTCATCCAAGATGCTTATGTCTATGTTTAGTCGAGAAGCAATTACATTTTGAGGACAACATTCCAGGATTTTTCTCCATATAGTGGACATCAACGGTTTACAGTTTTAACGCAGCTTTAAAGGACCCCAAACAATCCCAACCGAGGCACAAGGGTCCCATCCAGTGAAACCACTGGCATCTCCACAAAAAAGTGCACTCTTAAACCACAACTTCTTGTCTTGCGCCAGCCTTGTGATGCGCCAGCGTGACCTTACATATTATGTAACACCTTACATATTTACACAAAATGATATCACAAAGTTCCATGGGAATAGTCACAGAATTCCCCCGCTCATTCTTCCGTGGCATTTATACAGATCTCCGCATTTTCCGTGGCCCTGCTACGTACTGTCTTTTTCTGTGGCATTCTCGCAAACAGCTTTTTCCTATTTTCATACCATTTTTACTTCGGTTTAGGGTTAGATTTGGTGTTTGCGTTAGTATGTCACTTTAAGTATTGATTGATATTATTTTTTCTAATATATTCTTTTATATTTTCTAAACTTTAAACAATTGTCGCCTGGCGTTGGGTTTGGGTAAGGATGTCATTTTATGTATATCTAACCCTAAACTAAAGTGACAATGGTAAGAAAATAGGACAAAACAGTTGAGCAACCAATCCGTGAGAATGCCATGGAAAAATTCTGTGACTATCCCACAGAAAGTCATGAGATCAGGGTGGTTTCACATATGTAACGCTGGTGCGTCACGCGGCTAGTGCAAGATGAAAAGTTGTGGTTTAAAAGTACTTTTTTTGTCGAAAATGACAATCGTTTTCTAGATAAGACCCTTGTGCCTCAGTTGGGATCGTTTTGAGCCCTTTGAAGCTGCATTGAAAAAAGATTTTCTTCAAAATCCTAATTTCTTTTCGACTGAAGAACATAAACATCTTTAATGACATGGGGGGTGAGAAAATTATAAGGATTTTTTTTATGAAAGTGAAGTAATCCTTCAAGTCAATATCTTTGGCAAATACTTGGATCCTTTCTATTTAAATGAGTCTTATTACGGATTGGTTCTTATTCCCAAAAATCGTTTGGTATTTGCTTGGCTTATTTAATAATATCCAGAAGCATGGCAAACTTTGTTCTACTACACTTTCAGGAAAAATGGTCCCTGTCACTGGAAGAAGGTCCTAATACAAAGGTACATATATATATATACACATCTGGTACCAATATGTGCCTCTGAGGTATAATTATGAACCTTTAAGTTGCACAAGTGTAATTTTCAAAAGGGTACCTCCCCCCAGTGACATCTAGGGACCATTTTTTGATCATTTTCTGTACTCAGAATTGACCAACAGCCTCGCATTTTCCAATATACTGCAAAATCCTTTTACTGAAAAACAACAGCATGTGCAAATAAACAACAGTGGCAGATTTCTATCAAAGTCCAAAAATGAGGAACATACAGTACATATTGTAGTTTTAATTTTTGCTATGCGTATACTGTAGGGGTGTAAAACCCCAAAACTGAGTGGATTCGTTTAAAGCTACTGGTCACAGGAGGATGCAAATTCACTCAGTAAATTAAGCATTTTGTCGAATTGATGAACGTAAGACCAGCGAAGAGAGTAATATATGGAGCACTCAAAGAAATACAATTATTGCACTGAGATTTCGAATTTTCTGAGCGGCTTATCAAAACCGCAGAGAAAATCACTCCATTACTTGTTTCTTCTTTTAAGTCTGTCACACTTGAGATGAAAGCCATTTGCCTTTTGACAGTTTCTATGAATTTGCCACAACGGCACACGTTGCGTAACAGTTCATCAACACCTGAATGCCTCATATCACGTCATACGTTACATTTAATTTGTTTTTCTTATGTCGAGGGTGTTATACAGACCCTGTCTGTACAAACCCAGCAAGTCATTTTTAGTTATTTATGGTTTTCTACACACACATATATATATATATATATATTTATTTATATATAACGTAAAGAAAAGTATGTGAAAATGTAACCTTGATATCTTTAATCATGTCAACGATGGAAATCAAGCTTCCAAATCTCAAAGATAATGAAACTGGATTTGTTTTTATTTTCAAACTCATTATTTGTATTTATAATCAATTAACACACAGTTTTTCAAGAATGAGGTCCATTATAGTACTTTAATAATGAATGATGCATTTTTATCGCTATGCGAGGTACATCCGGATGTTGCTTAAAACTGCTTGAACGTGTGCCAGTGTGGCTTTGCTGATTACATTGCAGACTTACAAACAAAGGACACTGTAAGGCAACGTAACGGTCTCAAACAATAAAACCAAACCAAACCAAAGAAGAGGAAAGAAAAATGAAAGGCAATGCAAACGACTGGTAAATGGTTAGAGCAAAACACCAGAAACATTCGCAAACCAAAGGCACAGAGAGTCAAAACGAGAGCAGTAGGTAAAGAAAAATAAAACAAATTAGTTGAAAAAATAAATGAAATAAAGGTTAGCCTGTAAAACAAGTCATCGAAATGAAAGCATAGCAACGGTTCTGTGACTTACATCAACAAATTGCCCGCATGAATTTGGCAGGAAGAAAAAAATTTACAAAATGAAAGTTGTGTAAGAATGCTTGGGGTTAAAGTGTAAAGATTTAAGCAATCAATTGAGCTTATAATTAGATATATCAATTCTTTTCTTAGACAAGGTGGTACAGGGAGGCAACGACACATACATTCACACACCATGACATGAAAAATAAATGTCACCATTCTGCTCATTTTTGATAAATAAATCCTTTTTCTCTACAAAAGAAAACTGTACATCAATTCATTTTTTTTTTTTTTAGATCATTTTGTTTTGATCATCTTTTTTTGTTACATATGATTGAATGACTGTACATACTCTACCGTAGAAGGGGAGGGGCAAGAGAAAGAGAAGGAGGGGCCTATGAACAGATTAGGTAGGAAATGACATAGATGGAAGTGAACGTGTACATCAGTTGCCATGTCCATGTAAGGGCGGTACGAAGCGGTCGGGCGGCAATAGAGCTTTGGGCTGTAAGGAAGGGATGTGGATATACAAACAATGAGCATATACATGCCCATCTACAAGATCAAATAGCACTCAAGACTGACAATCTTACAGACCCTAAGCTGCAACTTCTGTCCCATGCAGTATCCGATTTAAATTTGAACAATTTTGAAGTTGTTGTTGTTTTTTTAGACAGTGGTGAGAAATTATGTGTATATATAGATATATATATAGTGATGTCAATATATTTAGCTATATACACACGTGTATTTATTTAGCAGTTTTATACACAGATTAATTACTGATCGAGGAAAATAGAGAAACTGAACAAGAATAAAATAAAAGTCATAAAGCTTTTATACCAATATATATTATTCAAAAACCATTCTGCTTTGGCAATGATATGCCATTAGCCAAACATCTGGACCACTTCATACTCACAGATATGAAGCTCACAACAATTTTACGTTTATTCAAATTTCTACAGCACATTTGGCTCAGTTATTTATTTATTTCGTACAGTAGAGAAAAAAACTAAACACACCTTTAAAAACTAAGCACAAAGTGATCCAAATGTTTATTTTCAGCAGTTTTGGGTAAAATTCTGTTTTTAAAAAATTAATATATACACACACATACAGTATATACATACATACAAGCAAGCTGGAGAATATATGTGTATATATATGTGTGTATACATGTACAAACAAACATTAACAAGAGATAAAACGAACAAACAAACAAACTGAAAATAAAACAACTATCAAGAATAAAACAGAAAGCACATAATTAAGGGCAAAAAGGAGAGATATTATAGTCACCACTTTCACAACTAATAATATCATTATTAGTTTTCTTATCTTGTTAGTAGTTTGACAGCACAAAGAAAGGCATATTTTGGGAAAAGGAGGAAAATCACTTTTGTCTGTTTTAATTTTCACTGCAATGTGAACTCATGCTTTTTATCAAGTTGCATTTAGGGAAAGTAGAATCACAGCACTGCAAGCTTGGATTAGGAGAGCTCATCTAAAGAAACACATGGGCCAAAGGCTGTGGGATACATCTGTATAACACACATGAATCAATCATATCTCATCAGCATCACAGAGATAAAGACCTACTGTTTGATCGTATTATTAATATATGTATAATCCTGGATGCATTGAAGTTTTTTTTCCAGAAATCTCTTTGTAGCCAACAGCCGTTCGCTCAACATTAATGACAGTAAACACAGGGAATTCCACAAAATGGCATCATTTTAAAAAGCTTACAAAAGTCGTCTCACAGATGTTTTTGATTTAAAATTTTACTTTAAACACTTAGCTTTGGACATGAGAACATTTTTAACCTTTAACGTAAACCCAATAAAAAAATAAAGGCCTAATTGTAAAATAAATGCAGCACGAAGTTAAAAACAACTTGGTTATGCAAGTTAACTGAGTTTAAACCTGTGATAAGTTGAAATAATGTATAAAAACCAAGTTGAAATTGTTGAACTTAATTTGATAAGTTAAAGTAATATAAAAAATAGTTTTTGATTTGATATCTCTTTTTTTACGTTTTATAGTGCATGGCCAATATAACGACAGTTTACAGTGATTCGTCTGTACACACTTACCCAGGTAAAAATAAAATATACTTGAATGTACTAAAAATGTACTTTTAAGTACATTTTTAGTACATTGTGCTTAATAATATTGTTCAAGTTATACACTACAAATATACTAATTAAAAGTATAGTTCAACTTCAATAGTACCTTAGTAAACGCTCTTAAAAACAACCCAACACTTTTTTTGTATATTAAAACAAATAGTGTTTAAAAAACACAGTTTAATACACTTAGATGTTCTTAAGTTTATTTAATTTAAATTTATTTTATATTTTTTCGTTTATTTTTAGTTTATTTTATGTACTTAATGCGATTCAGAAAATTTTCTTCTTTAAATATATAAATATACAATATATCAATTGAAAGAACAGATACTCTGATTTTTTTAAATTAATCTTATCTTTATTTGTTCTCTTTTTATCACCTCTCAAATATGGATAGGTTTCTTCAAAAATAGCTATAAAATAGCGATAATTGCATTTTTGCAAAGGACTTTTATTAGAGATCACTGTTAGACTTAACTGCAATTTCCACAGCCACTTACCACAAAATGCCCAGCAAAACACCATCATTTTCTTTTTCAGTTAATTACTGTAATATGCATTGCATTATGGGTATTAACATTTAATACTGTATGTTTTGAATTTGCGGCAGACCGCTGCAAAACAACAGCAGTAGTGCTACTGTAGTTGAATACAACAGTGTTATAAAAGCATATAAAATGAAAAAATATATATCTATGAAATGAAATAAAATTTATTTGTTATGCTTTTAGTAGTGAAGCAAATTTCAAAATGTGAATTGTTTCTCAGCAGTGCAAACAATTTCCCGAGAATTGTAGATAGAAACAAGAAAGGGATTATGGATAAAAGCTTGACCGTCAGATTTGAATTTGACCTCAAGATTTTAAAACACTAGTGACGCCAAGATTTCACTTCTCGGAGTGTCGGGAGAGTGACAGAAGAGGCTACTTGGGGAGTGTAGCGAGTAACTTTTATCAAGTGACTCTGTGGCACTTAGGAAGTGTTGCGGACCTACTGTATGACACGGGCGACCTGGGTTTGATTCCCTTTCAAGGCAATTTTTTTTTAAACTAGGTTACAGCAAGGGTACTATACTGCAAAATGGACCCGCGGCAAAGGCATCATACTGCAAAAACATCTACAGTTATGGTACTGTAATGGGGCAGCTACAGTAACTCACTGGCAAGTTACTGCATATATACAATAAAAAGTCTAACAGTGATCATTTATAAAATGCTGCATAGAAACCATCCTTCATTTGATCTTACGATAATTTATCAAAAATGCGTACGTTTGATTATTTGAATGAACGTACGCACAGAAAACGTGTGTACTTTTTTCTTTCAGATGAGAAATCTATAAATTGCAAATGATCTTAAAATAATGCGCAGCTGATCAGCTTCAGATCTCCACCTTTAAATAATGCTAAATTATTGTCATTGATAGACGCTCTTTTATATGTCAGTGTTTAAATTATTTTTAAGCAGCAAGAATGGCTTATATTTCCAAAAACCTGCAGCAATCGGAAAAGCAAAACTGCGTACGTCTGCTCAGACCCTGACGTGGCGCTAAGCACTTTTCCACATCTAAAGTACTATTCGGACGGGATTAGTTTTACATAGGGAGGTGGGGTAAAGCAATTTTTATCAGAGCTTCTCAGTGATTTTAGTTTTGTCCAAATGCTCCATGTCAGTAATCATTACGGACAATAGTACTATTCGGACGGGATTAGTTTTACATAGGGAGGTGGGGTAAAGCAAGTTTTTATCAGAGGTTCTCTGTGATTTTAGTCCAGTCCGAATGCTCCATGTCAGTAATCATTACGGACAATGTCAGTAAAGATTACGGCGTCTTTTACCTTCTGTAAAAAGGTCCGGAGAAATTACCTCAGGTAATACTAATCCAGTGCGAATCGACCAGCTGTAAATATACACGTAAATCGCGTCATTTCCTTTTAATTTGCGGGTTTCTTTTAAATATAAAAGCGCTTAAAGAGGCATTTACTTGCGTTCTAGACGGAGAAACAAGTCAGTGGCAGGTCAGTTTCTGAATAAAACACGACACAAACTTAAAAAAGTCAAATTCACTTCTCAGATGCTAGGAACTGTTTACGAAACTGACGTTCTCCCCAAACTGAAATTAAACACAGTGTTTCGCGTTTTCCTTGTCTGTGTCATGTTGTTTGCACATCTGATATCTGGAAGCAAGGTAACGTGCACTTGAAGACGAGAGGTGACGCGCTGCGCAAACGAGTTACCCCTCCCACTTCTGAATGTTTTACAGAGATTTCTAATCCCGTCCGAATTGACCATTTATATTACCCGACGTCCTGTGGTAAAATTACATTACGCCATCTTCCCCTGTAAAACTAATCCCGTCCGAATAGGGCTAATGTCAGTAAAGATTACAGCGACTTTTACCTTCTGTAAAAAGTTCCGGAGAAATTACCTCAGGTAATACTAATCCAGTGCGACTAGACCAGCTGTAAATATACACGTAAATCGCGTCATTTCCTTTTTATTTGCGGGTTTCTTATACATATAAAAGCGCTTAAAGAAGCATTTACTTGTGTTCTAGGTGGAAAAACAAGTCAATGGCAAGTCAGTTCCTGAATAACACGACACAAACTTAAAAAAAAGGTCAAATTTACTTCTCAGAGGCGCGGAACTGTTTATGAAACTGACGTTCTCCCCAAACTGAAATTAATCACAGTGTTTCGTGTTTTCCTCGTCTGTCATGTTGTTTGCACATGTGATATCAGGAAGCAAGGTAACGCGCACGTGAAGACGAGAGGTGACGCGCTGCGCAAACGAGTTACCCCTGAATGTTTTACTGAGATTTCTAATCCCGTCCGAATTGACCATTAATATTACAGACGTCCAGTGGTAAAATTACATTACGCCATCTACCCCTGTAAAACTAATCCCGTCCGAATAGGGCTAAAGACAGTTTGACGAACTTTGTTGTGGATTTTTGCGTACGCACACTTTACGATCAAATCTGTGCGTATACACGCTTTATAAATGAGGCCCCAGATTTAGAACGATTATCAAAACAAACACAGAGTTTTTACTACGCATGGATCCCTATCTGCTTCCGTGTTTTAGAAGTTGTGTAAGAGAGCCACCTAGTGGATAATAGCGGAAATATGGATTGCCGTAAAAACTTATATTTGTCATGGAGGCGTTTTCTCTTAATTGGCGAGATAACTCATTATTGGCGGAGAAAAGTTAAACATATTACAAGTTTTTTCACCTCCAAGAAAAATGCTATGCAATGTGACAGTTATACACTATTAGACTTTTTATTGTATATATGCAGTAACTCGTGATTGTAACTGCCCCATTACAGCACCACAACTGCACATGTTTTCCACAGCACGACGCCCCCACCGCAATTCCATTTTACAGTACAATACCCTTACTGTAACCTAGTTTAAAAAAAATATTGCCTTGAAAGGGAATCGAACCCAGGTCGCTCGTGTCATAGGTGTGTAAACTATCACAGTGCCACAGAGTCACTTGATAAAAGTTCTGTCACTCTCCCGACACTCCGAGGAGCAAAATTTTGGCGTCACTAGTGTTTTGTAGTCTTGAGGTCAAATTCAAATCTGACGGTCAAGCATTTATCCATAATCCCTTTCTTGTTTCTATCTACAATTCTCAATAAATTATTTACACTCCTGAAAAACAATTCATATTTTGAAATTTGCTTCACCGCTAAAAGCATAAGAAATAAAATGTATTTCATTTCATAGATATATTTTATGTTTCCATATATGCTTTTATAACACTGTTTTATTCAACTACAGTAGCACTGCTGCTGTTGTTTTACAGCAGTCTACCGCAAATTCAAAACACACAGCAAATCACTGCAAACGAAATGCCAATACCCACAATGCAATGCACATCACAGCAATGAACCGGAAAAGAAAACTATGGTATTTTACTGGGCACTTGGCTGGAAGCAACTGTAGAAATTACAGTCAAGTCCAACAGTTTAGCAAAATAGAACATATTTCACGTTTAATGCAGTTTTGTGGAATGGGATTTTGGACCAATGACATTTCACTGTGGGCGGGGCTATACTGTGCGACACAGAGAAGACATCAAGTGATCTACAAACTGTACTGAATGCACTGTGTATACATTGTCAGAAAAAATGGTCAAAGATAGTCCCTAGCTCTCAATGGGGCAGAATCCTTTAAAAATGTCCAAATATATATTTAGATGCAGATATGTACATTTGCTTACAGTATGTGCCTCTGAGGTACTATTAAAAACTTTTAGGTGCAAAGGTAGACTTTTTGAAAGGGTACCACTCCAGTGACAGATAGGGACCATTTTTTGCTGACCGTATAAAAATGAGACTATAGTTTAATTTAATGACTATAAATATAAATCTAATGAGAAGATCAGTAGATCTGAAGATTTCAATGATCTGCCTTGCCAGAATTATCATCACTTCAAGTAAGAAACATTTATTATGAATACACAGTTACATAAAAGGAAATGACTTATAGTAATTGAACTACAATCATCGTCTCTCAGACTTCTTTAATACGTCTCACTGATTCCCTAGGTCGTCCTGAGCTAATGGATTCATTTTTGGCTGATCAAGATGAAAGGCATTAACAAGAACCACAGGCACAAAGACTGGGTCTCAACCCGTGTCTCAGTAAATACTTTAATCTTGCATTAGCGATTAACAAGCAATGATAATTTTCACAGTGTAACAATTCAGCGCAAACGCCACGTGCTTGTCTTCGGGGACTATATTTGTTTTTGCAGAACGGAGATAGGAAGAAATGTACTTTGGGCTAAGCTCCATTACGTAGCAAACACTTCCACAGCGCATTAAGCCTTAAGCTTGGCTAGATTGCAGTGTTTTCTCTGTGTGCTTACAGAAGCTAATTCTTGTAAACAAATCCGATGGGCCACCCTCTTTCTCAGCTCTGAACGCCATCTTCAGAGCAGAATTTCACCTTTCAGAGCAACTTTTCCATGCAAAACAAATGAAATGGACCATAGCGGCTGACATTCACAGCAGTCCTCACTCTCTTTTGCAAATCCGGGCTTCGGATATCGGTGCCTAACCTCCGTGACCATCTCGCATTCGCTGAGTCTACCCAAATAGTGATGAATGCCGCAGGTGTGCGGGGCTAAACCTGCCTGATCCCCTGAAAGGAGAGGCAGCGTGAGCCGGCCCCTGCGGTTCAGATAGCAAGCCGCAGTCAAATCCTTTCGTGACGCCGTGCGACCGCTGCAGTTCTCCTCACCTCTGCCAACTCATCAGTAGCATACAGCATAGAAAATGGGAAACGTGGAGAATTAAACGGCTATGTAACTGCTGAGGTAAACAGTCGTGGGGCACAGAAAATACTGACCCTTATTTTGCAGTATTTCTTCAGATTACAGTATCAGATTAAAGTCGGATTTAGTAATTGACCCTTTGCTAAGCTCTGCCTCATTCTTCACTGTTGCTCACTAAAAACTAAACATGGAGTTTTGGTGAACAAAATGTAAAAAATGTGCACTCAAAGTTGTAGAAATTGAACGGATATTATTGTTGGGTTGGGTAAAACATTGTAAAGCAGTTTTTTTTGTGCAGTTTTTCTTTAAAGTAGGGATGCATTGATACAAAATGTCAGTGCCAGTACCGATGTTTGATTATCTAGAATGACAGAAACTGATATAATCTACCGATTCTGATACACTGTTAAATTCCTTCACTGTAAAAATGTTGCTGTAGTTCTGCAGCTGTTTGCCAGTAACTTACTGTAGATTTTAATTGATGTTATTAACTGGCAAGAGTTTGTTCAAAGTTAAATAAACATTAAACATTAACAAGTCTTTATCTTTACAGATTAAAACTATAAAATAACAGCCTCATGCAAGGCATTCTGGGAACAAGAAATGCTCATCAAACTTTTTCTGGTTTTTCCTTTAGATTTTGTTAAGACTTATTTTAGACTTATTTTAGTTTTATTCTGTAAAGATAAATAACATAAAGTCAAAAGCAAACAACTGCCAGTAATACTGTAATTTCCACAGAATTTATTTACAATGTTGTTGCACTTAAATATTTTTTTAATTTAAATTCATTAAACATTCATTCTTGAGTTGTTATAAATTATTAAAATAAAGTTAAAATAACTTAAGCTTATTAAATTTTTATTTTTATAATTTATAGCTGATGTCTGATAGTGGAAAAAAATCTGCCAATACAATTATAGGCCGATATATCGGTGCATCACTACTTTAAAGAAATTGTTAAATTATGCAGGATTGGATATATGACCTTGTCTATGTAAAACCCTGCTAAAATAATTTTTTATAATTTACTGTTTTCTACAAAAACATCTCAAATGTAAGGAATATTGTGTGAAAATATAACCTTGATATCTTTAATAAAAGGTCATGTCAAAGATTAAAATCAACGTGAAATCAAAATTTGATGCTCTTAATCTCAGAATCAGATTATAAGGCTTTATCCTGAATTTCACACACATGGTCACAACTGTATATCCTCATTTGCAGAAAATCCTCATTTTGATGGCAATTATAATTAATAAAATTTATGTAAATAAACCTAAATATTCCTAATGTACTACTGCGATATTTGAATAAATTAAATAAATTGAGTCTAAATCATCTCTTTCATACTCTTAATTTATTTAAAGATCTGAATGAGATGAACAAAATCTTGTGCACTGTCTGAAGAAAATGGTCCCAGGCTGTCACATACTGTAGGGCAATACCCTTTAAAAAGGTCCTAATGTTTGTCATTTCCTTACAGATATACATTAGGTATGGTATGTACCTTTGAGGCACTAATATATATTTTTAAGGTACTAATGCACTCTTTGGTACCAATATCCACCCCTGGGTACTAATATGACCCAGTTCCGGGGCCAAGGGCGGGCACTGGGGGACCTGGCCCGCCCTGTGAGTCAATAGTGCCCACCCTGGACGAGCCTGCAATCTCCCTTCACCTGTTCACCAGCTCCATGTCCCACCCACCAACAGTCCGTGCTTGTTTGCAAATTTTTTTTATCAATAGGCTATTGCTATCAAAAGTTATTGTTTTGTATATATATAACTCCCGAAATAAAAATGTGTTTGGTCTGATTTTTAAAAATATATATATATATTTGAAACATATTTGATTGGTTTGTCAATAGTGAGTGCGGAAATGTTTGGTTGTTTGCTAAGCATATTGTCACCACTTAACGTTTAGACAAACACATTATTATTCTGCTGTGATCTTTTAACTATTTTCAACAGTTAATATTGCATCTAAAATGTAAGTGACTTCATATTAAGTACTTGATCAGTGAACATTAAAATCGGTGTCACATTTTCAATCGTGATGTGATGCTGCTTAACTGTATCATGTTATTAAAAACTCCACATTTTTACCGCAGTATGTTAACTGGGTTTAACTCACTTTGTTTAGGCACTGTTAACTCACTTTGTGTTTGCTGCGCTCATTTGTTTACATTTGTTTGTAATTACATTATGCACTTTCGGTCGCCATTGAGATTAAAGTATGCAGAATCATTATCGCGTTTTGGTGATTGTTTTAATCTGGCTAGGCTACTTGTCGGGTAGGACAAGTAAATTCTCGTTCACTTGGCCTTTTAAAAATCCACCTGTCCCCGATAAACAGACAAGCATTGATGTCGAGCCCTGCGACGTGTGTTTATACTGCTTCAGTAGGCTAGGTCCAATTTTTATGACTCCTCCGTTGTATTGCATCAATGGAGAGGTACGTCAGTTTTTCCTCGTTTTTTTTTTTGTCCATTTAATTCATAATTAATGATATTATGCATTGCAGTGAGGTTGATCTCATTTCTGCAAGGTGTACCACCCCTGTGACAGCTAGGGACCATTTTTCCTAAAAACAGTGTACAGCCACGGAAAAAATTAAGAGACCAGTCCAGTTTTGCCTTTAATCACAATTTCTACATGTATTACGACCATTTCTGTCCAGTGTCTGTTGCATTTCAGCAAAAGCAAACCTCAAATTCATCCAACAGCAATGTAAAAGACTGAGTGGATACACCAGCCGCATTTAAGGCGTCAAAATCCTGTCTACCGCGTCTAGTTTGCCTCTTGAACATTTTGAGTTTACTCGCTTCATTCGCGCGTGAAAGCCGGAAATTCGTGTCATGGGAGGGGCTTCTGCGACTACGCTCGCTTTCTGTAATCACGTCACTACTAGACCAAGCTTCTGATTGGTTAACGCGCCGCGTTTTTCTGCCAAAGTTCACATTTTTTAACTCGCGCATTTGCACGCAATTCGTGTCATTTGCGCGAAATAGACGTGCGAATAAGGCAGAAGCGCACCTACCGTGCCGCACTAAAGGCCTCATCCGCGCCGCAAGATCTCTAGGCGCGCATCCACACGTCTTCACATTGACAAACATTGAAATCACTCGCGCTTGACGCCTCTGCCACGGCTGGTCTGAACGCAGCATTAGAATCCACCCATATCTGTGTTATTATTGAAACAACACATTTTGTGTTACTTTTAACTTTTTATTGTATTTTATTTTAACACAAAATCAACACAAAATTACACATAATGTTTTAAAAGCTTAACACAAAAAGATGTGTAAAAAATTAACACATCCTTTCTAAGAGTGTACAAAGACACATTAAAGATGTAATGTAAAATCAGGGTTATTCCTGAAATATATATTTCAGACATTTTCCAAAATGTAAAAAAATTAACATTTTGTTACAGAGAAATTAATCTGAAGTTGTTTTCACTGCAGTATTCAAGATATTTTGTTATTTGGACCTTGTTATCCCCATTTCAATTTCCAGTAAATAAATGCAAATAAAAACATTATTTTTATTAGGAACTTGGCAGAAATGTTGTCAGTTGTTTGGCTAAATTAAACTAAAATGCTAAATATACTTAAACACATACCTAAAATAAGTAAATTTAGAAAAACTAAAAGTAATCTTGAAGTGGTCTCTTATTTTTTTCCGTGGCTATATATCCTCTCATATGTGTCAGAGAAATGTTTTACCTTATTTTTGCAAAAGTTTCTGTAAAATTCGATTTAATTGTCCACTACAGGTCCTTTATACAGTTTGCTTATACTAGAAAATCAAAAGGTTGTGAATAACCACCTGGTCATCGTTTTAACTGTAAGCTGATGCTTAGCAAGGGGTCAACAAAATTGCCCATTGCAAGCTTCTCATTGGTTTTGTTTCCACTTGTTTGTATTCATAAATGACCAATTTAGGCATCTCTTGGCCTGACATGTCACAGATTGCTGCTAATCTTTCATAACTTAGCGCGACCCGATGTGTTAAATTGACATCTCCAGCCGGAGGCATGTAACTGCTGTCTGACGCTCAGTTTGTTGTCCGGCCATTAAACTAACCTTCTCGCACGATCAACGTGTCAACTAAATCGCCTTTAACTAATCTAAGAGCTGCTCCGAAGTGACAGCTAGCCCAACGGGGCCAAACACAACCAAAACTCAGCCTGTGCCAGTGGTTCAGAGATGTCCACCTCTTCACGTTCTCCTGACTAATGCTTTCAGGAGCGTTTACAAATCTTAATCAACTGAGGTGATAACAGCAAGATGAACACATCAGGGATCTTACTGACACAACATTATTTTTACTTTAAAAGACTCTTCCTTCTTGTGAACTATGCTAGTGGGAGCTTTTTACCTTTTTGATTTAAACATCAATGAGGTTTGTCGAAACTGTGTCAGTTGTCTTTGGTGGCCGAGTTATTTTTAGTCTATCTAGTGATCTAGCCAGACACAAACGCAAGTGTGTTTCAGCATTTCTGCACTTCACTCTCAGAAAAAAGGTACAAGACGGTACAAAAGTTGTCACTGGGCCGTACCTTCACAAGAAGTAGATTCTTGTTACCTAAAAGGTGCACATTGGTACCTTAGTGGGGGAGAACCGGGGCGAAAGTAACCTGCGATAAATTAACAAAGTGATTTTCTCCGAGCTCCGACTACATTTTCATTCCAAACTATGACAGCATCTTATGCACATGACGTTATATCATCATCGTTTCGCGTATAGGTCCAAAAAGCTGTTTTTAAACCATGATAAGTAAATTCCTAAAGCGGTCATTTTTTTCTAATAACGTGTTGTGTTTCTGGTTTCATGTGTTACAATACTGATCAATCTACAGGTTATTTAGTGCTCTAACACATCCTGAACTTTCACTTCTCTGAGTTTTTTCAAATAAAAGTAAATCGAGTTTAAATGTGAGGAGATTCTGTCGGGATGAAAGTAATACTTGTTACGTTTGTCTCGCTGGTAATACTGTTGCATTATGTTGAAAATTTATATTTTTCTAATCTGATTTAATTTAAATTTCATAGTACTGTTGAAATGTTTTTTTTTTTATTCTCAACAATTCAAGTTTGTACTGTAGGGTTGCTTTTAAAACGTTTGATAAAACTGAAATTTAAAATAAACATGTAATTTAATATTTTTTTGCAAAGATGAACGACAGAATATGTTTGGGTTAAAAGTCGCTACTTATTTGTCGTTTTACTTATTAAGTCATTATACATTTGTTCAAAATAACACCTGGTATTGATAGACCACACTTAAAATATACACACAAATATATCTCTGTCTAAAAACATTAGCTTTTAAAATTACGTTTTTTTTTTAAATGTTACTTTCGCACCTGCTCTCCCCTACCTTAGTGATACTGGTTCCTCAAAGGTACATATCTGTACAAAAATGGTACAATATTTTCCGAAATAATAAGCTGCACCAGACTATAAGCCGCATCATTCAAAAATGCGTCTTTAAGACGAAATAACATATAAAAGTCACAGTGGACTATACGTCGCGTTTATTTAGAAAATTATTTCACAAAATCCAAGCCGAAGAACAGACATTTAATCTGGAAAGGCAAGTTATTCAACTAAACAATAGCAGACAGAACAACAGGCTGAATAGATGTCTGTACGTTATCAGTTATTTAAATGTTAAACCATAGCATACAGAACTTACCTGGAATGTTGAATAGTCTAAATTAACCAAACAAGCCAACTAGCGTGAAGTTCACATACTCGTCATTCCACATTACTGAATCCATTAAATTACATAAATACAGAAGTAGCATATGGTGGACTCTCGCGGGTGTAGACGGTACTGTTGTCTCTTGCCTCATAAATGACAAATTAATTCATACTGACTTACAAGGCGCACCTGACTATAAGATGCAGCACCAGCCAAGTTATGAAAAAAAATGCGGCTTATAGACTGAAAAATACGGTACCATACCTTTGTCCCAGTGCCAACTTTTGCACCTTTTTTTTTGCACTAGAGTCACCGGAATAAACAGCCTAAATTATGTTTTCAAATAGGTTTCTTGATCATTCACCGTATCTGCCATTGTTCTGACAAACAGATAGTCATAGCCCATATTATGGCAGTGTTGCTGCGCTGGCCTATTTGAGATGTCCCTAAAGTCAATGTATATCCTATATATTTCATACACCTTTTTTTTACTTGCCTGTACTACCCTGTATTTACTGTAAAGCTGTTTTGCTACAGTGCAACTAGCAATGATATGATAACTCTGTAGTATTTATACTTTCTGCAAGAATAACGTACCTGTATGAAGGTCTCAGTTATAGCAAAGATAATAGATATAACAAGAGTGAGCACTAATATTATTATTATTATTATTATTAAAAGGGGACAATGCAATACACAATATGGCCGCTCTGGTGAAAAAAGTACCGCCTTCCAGTTAAAAGAACCAACCATCAATCAATAAAGATTGATGATTCCCTGGAGAAAGGGGCTCAGTTGATTTCAGGTTGAAATGTTGGTCCGAAATGTGATTAATTGTGATCTTAGCGGGCGATTTTGGAGATATTCGTCTTTTCCCATTCAAGGACATAGGACTTTTAGTATTGCAAGACTGAAATATCTGCCCGGAGGCATTGAAAACATGGCCGCCAAGTGGCGCCACTTCCCTGAAGGGACTTTGGTTATAGTTTAGATATTAAGCTGGGAGAGAAGAAATCATTTTAACATTGAAAGAAATACAATATAGCCGTATTGTGGAATTCCTATAGGTTCAAACGTGTTAAACAGTTTCACAAAACACAGAGCAAAATCACAAGAACATCAGCAAGACATCGGACAGACACAACGAAACACACGGAGACAAGACAGCAGCACACAGACCGATGATATGCATGACAGCGCAGCGGCACGCAATGTTATGCACAGCAGCCCGCACGGTCAGCCCGTAAACAACACACACATGGGTGAAGAAGCACGCGAAATGGAGCCATGCGTTGATGGAGATCTCCCGCTGCGGCTGGTTAGTTTGCGATCAATGCATGCCACACACACGTGACTGATCAATAGCAACAAAGAGAATAGAAAAACAGATATACTTTGTGGCAATAAAACTCTTTTTATGCCATCTGCATTCAAACGGACATGTCTATGCAGAAAGGCACAGAAATAAATATGATATCGGGAATGGAGGGGTGGGGAGGCGGTCATTCTTTCACACACAACTTTCTTGAGACAGAATGGGGGTCGCCTGCACAGGGCAAAAACAAAAATTATAACGATATATATACACACGATGGCAAGAAAAGATTTTGTTGCCTTTAATTTCCTGTCATTTAAAATGTGGGGATGTTTAATTTCAGCCTCATGGCACAAAACAAAACAAAAATGAGGAGGAGAATTAGATTTTTTTCAACCACCAAAATTTCATGCGGCACAAGATGAGACGAAACAAGAGGATACGATTTTAATCCTGGAAAATTGATGGATGAGGACATCAAAGAAAAAGCCTGGAAAAATTCTGGAAAGTATAAGGCAAATAAACCCAAATGGCATGAATGGGATGTCAAA
This sequence comes from Misgurnus anguillicaudatus, assembly GCF_027580225.2. Lineage (NCBI taxonomy): Eukaryota > Metazoa > Chordata > Actinopteri > Cypriniformes > Cobitidae > Misgurnus > Misgurnus anguillicaudatus. The sequence goes on along the minus strand of NC_073354.2, from coordinate 4,139,696 downwards.
GAGAGAGGAGACAGTAGGAAGATGTTTTTCCACATGGAAAAGGTTCAACCAAAACAAAAATGTATCATGCGAACTGTCCACGAAATCTGAAGCGAAGGTCAGACTGAAAATGTGAATTTCTGTGTCAACATGAAATCGTATGAGTGTGGTGGTTTTGTGGCTAAGTGTACTCGTATCGAATGTCGGATGAGAACAGGTGAAAGATAAAACTGCAGCTGTCCCGTAGCGAACTTCCTGTTGTCCATGAATCTGAGAGGACTTGGGGCTGGTATTGGATTTAACACAGTTAGGGAGAATTTATCAAAACGAAAGCGTGGGGGAAATATTTCGTATAATGAGCAGGGTGACCTTGTGAGTTTGAAAAACACAAGTGTCGTAAATAAACAAACACGTAAGTAAGGCCCATCTGTAAAGTCAAAGGTAATGACGGACCATATGGATGCGACACTGCAAGGTACACGTGCGTGACTTGCTCTAAAGACGGAGAAATAACATTTTGTTATTTTTAGGACTGATCGGTGAGCTAAAACACAAACAAAACATTAATGCCAGCTAGCGTTGGTTTTAATTGGTGTAATTCAAAACTACTCCGCACAGGACATATGTTTTGTATGAAGCTGGTTGTAGTTTAGGGTAAATTCAAAGACATTAATTAGCGCTATGAAGGCATTTCAAAGCAATTAAGGACCTTTTGGTTAAAAGGTGCCTGCGTGGGACGGCACGCACACCACTTAAATTTCATAAACCAAACAAGCCTTGCATAAATAATGGACAGCGGGATTTTGTACGCTGCAACGACTGGCGGCACGACTCTAAAAATTACAGCCAGGCCCAAGTTCTCTGAAACAGTGGTTGTCAACTAGATTAAGACGCTAGGTTTGAACATGAAGTGGTGAATCAACATCGTAACAAAAGAATATAACATATCCTTTAAAACTCAACTACCATGAACTTTTACTGTTTGCCCAGCAAGCAATTTTGTGTTAAAAAGATGTCTAGGTGTCCAAATGCAGCCCAGGGGCCGGTTGCACCAGCTAGACGTTAAAAAGTTGGGTGTAAGCACTTTGTCGGGCTTAAAGACCTCAGGCTTTGTGAAAACATTTTTTACGCACGTTGCATCATCTAATACTATGACCAGGCACAGCTACACTTAGCGTAGACGATTAACATCCCCGCGTATGTGGTTAACTACATTAATAGTTGAGACGTTATTTCGTGTCGCTATGACTATAAATTCACATTTACTGCCGTCAGCTAACAGATGACGAATGAAAGCTTTCCCTCCTCTCACACATTTACAAGTGTGCAAACCAATCAAACCTGCACATTACTTAACAAAAGCCTTTCCTGTTTGCACAAAAGGTAATAATTTGGTAAAAAATTCTTACAGTTCTGAATTAAAAAGAAATCAAGTTTTATACTCTGTCTTTGTTAATATCTAAGTATTATACTGTATGACATAAAAAATGTATTGGTTTGGTCTCTTAAATTGTCTCGTCAATTTAAATATTTCTATTTTGCCATAGAAACAAGTCAACACTTGACCATAAGACGTAAGATTTAATCACGGACGTACGCTACGCCTAGTGCAACAGTTTAAATACTACGTAGGACATGAAGTGCATTATACGTCCAGACTAGTCTTACGACCGGGTGTACGCCCAGCTGGTGCAACCGGCCCCAGGAGACAAGACTAAAACCAAGCGAAATCAGTGGGTTATCCAGCCTGATCTCATGAGAATTTGTACATATTTTACGGGTTGGCTAATTCATATGAATTCATACGAAGTTAATCGTGCAAAAACGTACGATTCTCATGAAAAAAACAACAATGAAACCGAACCCCTAACCCCAACATCACAGGAATCAATGCAAATCATACAAAAACTTATGAATGTGGCCATATGAACTAATACAAATCAGCCAACTCGCAAAATATGTACGAATTATTGTGAGATAGCATTGGGTAAAGCCCGATTTATAGTTGTGCGTAAGCTCTACGCCGTAGGTTTTCCGTAGCCTGACGTGCACCTCGCAGATTTTTTAACAGTGCATCAGTTCTACGCGGACCGCAAGAACTGTGATTGGTCCACCAGAACCCCTCCCGTCAGGTAAAAAAAAAACTGCGTCATAGGTATTTCCGTTTGCGACGGTGAAAACAAAGATCGGCCAAGTTGAGGAGTGATTTAACTCAAACTGCAACAAAAGTCGCTATTTATTTACTTCCATCATTGCTGGTCTTCTCAAATCATACACAACAAGTTGCTGTTTCTTCTTCGTTTGTGGGTTAACTTGCCAAGCTTCTTCATTGATGGTACACGCGTGGATACTTCCTACGCGGACGACGACGCAAAGGTATAAATGAAAACCGACGGGGAACTTACGGCGCAGGACCCACGCGCAACTATAACGATTCCTTTTTGCGTGAAAATTTAAAAGCCGTCTACCATAGCCGAAAAATAAATGAAACCAAACACCTTGAAATACACGGTAAAATGACGGCTATTGCTTGCTGGGTGTGTTTATATTGAATTTTTTATTGTTTCGTGGTTTGAAAATCATGATCACTGCAAACCACAATATTTTGTTTCAAACGAGCGTGCATTTACTTTTAAAGTTATTTTAACTTCCCCTAAAACTCTGTTTGTTTGACTTTTTTCTGTGAACATTAATGATTATATAGTTATTTGCGTTTAGTAATTTCTTATTTATCAATCCCATTTTGGCTCGTGATCCACTAGTTGAGAACCACTGCTCCACAACACTAACACACTTTAGTTCAACTTATTCGTCATAGCCTTGTGATGGGTAAAAGTGTCTGCTTAACCCTGAGGAACCAGAAGCTACAGTATGTGTGGAGAAGGATGAGCACAGAAATTCGAGGATATCTGTTCTCTATTAGTATGTTTTAACGTAAGGCAAGCCTTCAATGTGAGGAAACAAAGGAACAAACGGGAAGGAAGACTAGTTTCCATTGCAATTAGCTCTGCTACACATCAGAAATCTTTAAGCATTATTCTCATTTGACTTGTAAACATCTCAAAATGTATCTTCTGTCAAAGACGCACACATACACACACGCACCGCATGAAACCCATTGCGTACAGTACTGATACATTTTGAAGCATCAGAGTGAACCACATGGAGTTCGATACTAATTTTGTACTTTGGTTGTAAAGTTTGGCTCTCTGTTATTTGCTGAGAGGACAAAATTAGTATAAACACACAACCATGTTACTGACGTTCGGCCCCATAGTCAAGTGTAACCTTAATAAGTCCAATGCTTTCTAGTTCATCTTTGTATAAACCAATTTAAAGAAATTGGTGCACAGGTTAGATCAATTGAAAACTACAGTGGTTTAGTATTTGGACAAAGTTGCACCAATATCTTGACGTCATTGCTTTAGATATCAAAAAGCATCTTTAATGTGCAGGTACACTTTAAGCAAAATGTGCAAAACAATGATTTTTTAAAAATCATATTCATTGTTAATGTAATAAGCTAAAATATAATTGCTATTTTTAATAAAATTATTTTGATCCTCTTGACTCGTCTTTGGTCGCACACCTGCTGAAGAATGAATGTTTTGTACATTTTTCACTTGTTTTTCTTTTTAATTAATGTCATAAGCTACGCATACGGTTACTCTGCTAGGGCATCTCAAGATTTTTAACATCCAATAAAAACACTACTAGGTTCAAAAGACATTGCGAAAAGGGCAAAACATAAAGGCGAAGTTAATTCGGAGGAAGGCTATAACAGCTTTTTTTAATTTAACTTTCAATCAATTTCCTTGCCTAGCTAAGGACTAAATAATTAAAAGTTTGCAAAATAAGCCTATGAGTCAATATATTGGACGGCTATAAAATTAGACAGCGGGCATAAAAAATATATAAACATTTTCAAGTTGGCAGCCACGATACCCATATAAAAAAATAATAAGTTTTAATTACTCAAAATAGTCTCTTTGAGAATGCAGATTTAAAACTTCAAATAATTAATTAAATGTGCATTTCTCAATGCAAACCCATTTATTGTTTCCTGCGGGTATGATTCCTGCGTAAATACTTTCTTTATAACTTTTATAATTGGTATATACTACAGAAAAAGACATTTATTGGCTTACAATGGTATTCATTTTGCATAAATGTTTTGCAGATGAAACCGACCTTAGGTTTGCTAACTGATGACCACTGAGCTCCAATATTATTTGTTTTGTATCCAATGCAATGACATTCAGACATTTTAGGTGTCTCTTAAGTGTCCAAATACACTACTGATTATTTTACTTTAGCTTTTAGTAAAATATTTTTAGTTACACTGTGTTGTCATGGGGTGATGCTATGAGAGGGGAACCCTCGGTTGCAACTCAAAGAGGAGAGATACAGAGTTTTAGCAAGCACGATCACAACACAACCATCCCACCTGTGTGTCCGCCGTCGCACTCCTCCAGGTCCTCGTCGTCACTTGAACATTCTGCCGAGGACACGATGTCGTCCGTCGTCTGCGGAAGGCAAAACAAAAAGAGCAAATATTTAAATGATGAAGGGTCCACCAACACAGAGAGGATCACGGGTAAAAACAACGAAAACACAGGAATTATATTCGACTTCTTTCCCTCGTTTCTCGGGGGAAGTCGACCGAGGACCGAAATGTCAGGTTTGTTTTTCTATCTGGGTTTATTTATGGTAGTCGACTCCTCGTATATCTTCTACCATCTTCAGCTTCTCATGAGCCGTCACAGATCATCACTGTCTCGGGATGCTCGCCTTCTGCTGGCTCATCATCAGCACCTTCCAGTAGCCCACTATTCTGATTTATGGGCACCCTTGCCTCCGCCTTCTCGCTCTTTCCCGGCCTGGACTCACCGGCAGTGTTGTATTTCAGCGTCACGCGCGCGTTAATCAGAGCGGATCGGTGCTCGGATAAAATAAGCCCCGTCACAAAGCAAGGGTTATGAAATCATAGCACTGATTGAGTTTGCAGTGCCGGGTGAGAGAACCGGGTTCTAACTATTATTGAGTTTGACAGGCTAATGAAACAGTGCCCGGCTGGAGCCGACTAGGGTGGAGAAGATGCTGTCTGGTGGAGAAATCAATTTGTACTAATAGATTGGAGGGGGATGTATCATAAACTTAATTAACACAGATTGCTGTCTTTGACTCTCTTTATTGATCTTGCATTACAGTATATAATCAATGAAAAATGGCATGTAAGAATGTTGTTTGGGATTCTGGTGTCCCCAACCAGTTTAGTCACAGTTTAGTAAGTCACAGATCTGCCTTGAGCATCTGGATTAAGAGTGAGGACTAGGATAAACTTTGGAAGTAGTGATTAGCATTGAGGATTGAAGGTTTTAATTGTGATGGTTGGCATTAGGTATTGTATTGAGGTTTATTTAAAATTGGAA